>NC_134568.1:270116939-270416939 GCF_050947875.1 Dermacentor variabilis | reverse complement strand
GTCACATGCGGCTTTCCAAAAAACTCTTCCAAGTCGTTCAGATATCGCGTTTCCATACGCCATCTATGTTGAAAACATGGCGATGGGCCAAGTGTGCCACCGAAGTGAGAGCTACCAGAGAGAATTTCTCCGTAACCTGCATCTCTGCACAACGCACGCAGAAACATGCCTTCTGCTACGCAACGTGTATGCACTACGCGCGGGGTGTTTTCGATTACACTAAAGTAGCAGTTTCGTCCAAAAGGCGCAGCATTGATAGCGATAGCAAAGCATGGGGCAACTACATGCAGTAAGGTTTGTAGTTTTATCGGCCATATAAATTGTAGTAAAGATTCGCTTGCTAACAAATTCAATGAGCGAACTGCCTCTCGCTTCAACGCGTCTTCGAAACTTGAAATTACGCAACCGCCAGCCACGTGAATTCAGCACTAGGCGCACGGAAAGACAGCGCACATAGCCTCCACCACCCGCGGGAGATTACCTCCAATGTAATGAGCGGGCGGTGTATGCGCTCAGCAGCGCGGACAGCATGCACCGCCACGGCCTGTCTCGCGCAGGAGATGCGCGCTCATCCTGTCCGCCCCCACCCGACCTCTCCTCCTTACGCATGCTTCATCACGTGACCTCCAATATTTGATGCGCATAAAGCTTCAATCCTTCTCGACTCACCCTCGCACGCTTCCTTCGCACCCACACCATACGGCGCGCGGGTTGCAATATATAGGATCTTAAAATGCTTCGTTTTTACACGGAATCTGACGCCGACGGCGAAAATTCACCTGGAGTATCCATTTATCTGCTATCGCAGTAAAAGACGACGTATCCCATCTCTCACTAAAGCGAATCTAGTATAGAGTACACTTGTACTTCATTCTTCGGTACTCCACACGAAAAGTAAGGTGAGCATAATCAGGGAACCTTGGAGAAAATATGACTTGTACTCACCGTGAGAGGACAAAGCGGTAAAACTAGACGAACGAAAAGTACGACTCAAGTGGTTCCCGGCGCACGCGGGCGACGCGTCGGAACGCAATGAGAACCATAACGAGACGGCACACGCCGCGGCGCGAGCGCTAACCAACCGCGCCCCGGCGACAGACCGTCCGACGTGGTTCGGAACCAAGGACCGCATGACGGATTACAATGAAATCACGAAGGCCTACCGCTTGGCTCGCAGGACTCTTCCACCCCCGCACCCGAGACTGAGTCAAGCGGAGGCGGTAGTACTGAGACAGCTCCAGACCGGATCGCTACCGAGCCCGAAACTGTTGAATCGCATGTACCCCGAGACATATCCGACCGATATGTGCAGAGTCTGCCGGAGGGAGACCGCAGACTACACGCACATCTTGTGGGACTGCATTAAATATCCAGAAGACGCTAACTCAAGAACACTCCCACCGCGGCTCGTGGCAGCCGCGAAGAGCTACGACCGAGACGATCAGCTCTGGGCCGTCCAGCAGGTCCTCGAGGCGCTCGAAAGGCACGGACCCAGCGAGCCGGCAACGGCGAGCGGAGACCCGCGCCGAGTAACGGCACCTTCGAGGATGACGTAGGCCCTCGTCGGGGCGCGCGAGCGCCCAACTGCAGGCATAAATAAAGTTTCTCCAATCCAATCCAATCCAGATCTGGCAGCAGGGGCCGTGTTTGTAAAGTTCAGGAGTATCTCCCCAGGACAGACCTTTTTAAATTTTCTTTCATTCCTATGATCACATCGGCATGGAATTTGTTACCGGCGGAAGTCGGTAGCCGAAACTCTGCTGATTTGTTTTACACTGCTCTACGCCCCCCGCCATAATGCCTGTTGGCGCTGCGGGATTTGTTTGAATAAGGAATGATTGAGCTGTAACAGGAAAGAAAGATACCGAAGGTGAAGGAGAGGGGGTGCCAGAAACCAATAAAAATAAGTAAGCTAAGAATCCAGTGGTTAATTAAGCTTATATACTTGTTAATTAGTGGAACCACTGTCCTGGCAGCGCGAAAGCGCACTGTCTTCCATAACTTCAATTCCTGTAAGAATGGTAGACGATCGTACGCAAAAAGCCAATTTCGTCAGTAATACACTGCCATAAAAGGAAAGACACGCACACGCAAACGAAAATGTGCTCCAGTCCTGGCGCCATAATAATACGGTTAGTAACCTTATAAACTTTATAAAGTTACCATAGGTTACCCAATTTCGAAAAAAGTATTCTATTATTGGGTAATTTACCTTAGTCACTGCCCAGGCATTTACCTAGGCAAAAGTATTTTGTAATTAGGTATTTTATAAAGAGGTCAAATTATGATAAGAACTATACCACTACTTCGCAAGCCGGCGTTTCTCGGCGCCGTTAATTCAGCCTAGTTAATTCAGAACTAGCAGAATTTTGCGGATACCTCACGTGATTCGAACGGCAAGCACTGCGTTGAATACAAATTCGCATTCCGCTGAACAAAGGGAAATCACAGTAACAGTACGGAATTCAGTAAGATATGAAAGGAAATAAAGCCCCGGAAAACACACACACACACACACACACACACACACACACACACACACACACACACACACACACACGCATATATATATATATATATATATATATATATATATATATATATATATATATATATATTGTTTTCATATACTGCGAAACACTTCCTCTAGCATAAAATGCAATGATTGTCCATCATAAACTCTCAGATACCGTTGTCAAGTCCTGCTGATGTGAGATAAGAAAAGTGCAAGACAGGTCAAGGCGGAAGCTGCAACCTTGAGTTGCAGATTTCCTTACTCATGGCATGTCTATTATTGTTGCTTAGAATGAGCCCGCAAACACAAATAAAAGACTACGCTGCGCACCATGGAATAGCACATTTCTTGCGTTTATCAATTTTTTGGTAAATGTCCATTGGCGCAATTTATATTTGTTTAATTGCGCCCTTTACCAGCGCCTTGTATAAGAAAGGACAAGAAACGCAAGGCGGAAGTGTTGTGAATGCACGGGCAACATGTGGACGGGGCAGAAATAAACGCTTCCTGCTCTGGCCTTCATTGTGGCTCTCCAAAGCTCTTTCCGAGGGTTTGGGATAAAGAAAACGTAGCCTTGAAACCCACCAGATGTGAAAAAGGATACGGCTGCGAACTGTGAATAGACCCTGCATGAAAGGATGCTTAAGAGTGGAAATTCCTCCCTCAGCGAGTGGTTGTGCGTCCGCATTTCATTGGGACATGCAGCGCTAATTTGAAGCTGCATCCTTAGCAATATTTTTCTCGCATTTTTTTTTGCCGTCAAGTACAGCCCGCATATGGCCATCAGAACTTTTAAGAATTTTGTTAAGTGCGCTGGATTTCACTGCTGATGTGGTAGCTGTAAACACACTGACGCAACAGCTTTGACGTCAGTACCAAGCTATTTCCGCCTTGCTAAAGCGACAGATTGCTATGGGGAGTGCCAGTGCTTGCTATGGCTTCGAGGCTTGTGGGTGAGTAAATTATTTCTTGTGCATTCAGGAACTGTTTTCTAAAGGTTTATACAATAGGAAACACAAAGCTTATGAATATAAAATGCATTTGAAGTTTAACGCCCTTCGTGTTCAAACTCAATTCTATTTGCCCTGTAAACTATATATATATATAGGGCTCTTTTTTTACCAGGGAGTTGACGCAGACGTCAGTTCTTAGAACAATTCTAGCGTTACAAACCTCAGGCATGGAGCTTTGACAAAGATAGGCGCTCCTATCGAAACGTTTGCCGACCTTTCTGAGGCACCTTATCCCTGTTAATAACCTTTAAACCTCAGGCATGAAAGTTTTGCTCTCTTCTCGAGCGTAATTAGTCCGGAGGATGCTAAAAGGTTAGTGAGCGAGTCAGTTCGCTCGAACTTGTTATGAATAAACATGACGACCTTCCTTTGTACCCTTTCTATTTTGGCTAAATTAGTGACAGTATGCAGAAAGAATAAAGTGTTAGCTTACCCTAAGATTCGGTGCACGAATGTTGTGTAGGTTAGGAGCTCAGTATGTGTCATTGCGAATGGTAGGCGCCTTCCTAGGAGAAACATATTACGCAAAGCCACTGCTGTGACTTTGGCAATATGCATATTCCACCTCAGAACGGAAGTCAAGGGGACACAGAGATATTTCTGCTGCGTAACTCTTTATGGTGTCTTTTTAATTATGTAAGCACATTCGGAGGGTTCTTTTTTTCTTGTTATCTTCATGCAGGCTGTCTTGTGATATGTTGATAGACATTTGCCACTGCTCGCACCTTTCATCTATTGAAATGGATAGTGCCCAATGATCGTAACAATTGTTAATTTCCCTATAGATGATGCAATCGTCTGCAAAAAGTTTAATATTGCAGTCTATGTTGGCCATGATGTCATTTATTAAAATATGGAATAATAATGGCCCCAGGACGGATCCTTGGGGTACACTTGAGTTAACTGAAGCATTGATTATGCACCTTCGAAAACCACGAAATATGATCGGTTGCTTAGAAAATCTTTCACCCAATTCGTAATTTCTCCATCCCCAATAATCTCAAGTACAAGTTCCCTTTTCAAGTTCTTTTTAATTGTAACATGAAGATAATTGAATTGGGTAGGGCATAAAGGTGGGGCAGTGTAACTCCCGCATGAGTTGTGAAGGGGGCCCTATATGTTATGTGCTGTTAGATAAATACTAGAGCGTGTGAGAAAAAAAGCAGTATGTGAGAAAGTACAAATATGGTACATACTCATTGAGCAAGTGACGCGAGCGTAAAAGACCGAAGATTAATTTTGCAACTGATAAATGGCTGTTGTGCTGTTAGATATGTTGGTAATTTATTCCAGAGCTGCGATTTGGCATGCGAGAATGTAAATGATCCATAATTAGTGCGAGATTTTTAAACGGTTAGCGATTACGAGGTGGCTGATCATAATGGGTAGGTGGTATTTTGATTATTAATTTTTATAGGAGGAGATAGTATCATCTTGTGGATGATTTTGTAGAGCGAAACGAGAACGTGGTAGTCTATGCAATGTTTCACGGGTAGTATGTTAAGTAATGGGCACGCGAACGTGACTGAGTCCGATCTTTTGAGGAAGAGAATAGCCCGAAGCGCTATATATTGTGCTGCAATAATTGGCATTAAAGTGGTGGGGTACATGAGTCCGTTTATGGTAATAGCATCCATAATATGCGAGTGTATAGAACTCGCATAACTAGTACGGAGTGTGTTCAAAGGAAAAATGTAACGTAGTTTATACAGTATTGGGATTTTCTTATAGAGGATTAGTGTAGTTTCATGGATATATTTATGCCACTTTTGTTGACTGTCGAGGTAGACGCCTAAAAAAAGGTACCGAGCGCGAAGTTAAAGAAGAAAGCTTTGGCTTTGTGTGAACAAATGAACGAAAATAGCTTGTGCAATAGATTGAAAAGTGCGAAAAATGACGAATTAAACGTTTTTTTCACGGCGAAGACGCACAATGAGGGCATTCCGTTCAGGTCTATCGTTTCTGAAAGGGGAACTTGGCAAGGGTCTTTGTTCAAGTTTCTGCAGAAGCATCTGAATGCACTTCGCTTTGATGACCATTTCCTGGTTAGCCACTCGGGGGAAGTTGGACAGGAAGCAGGACACCGCGCTTACCACGACTGTGTACGCTTTTTCAATAGATGTAGAAGATCTGTTTTTTTCTATTCCCCAACCAGATCTGCTTCTCATTGCACGTTCTTTTATCGAAGACAAAGATCCTGTGGCTTTCCAGAATTCGGGTCGTTTGTCTATCGACAGTTTTTAGAGCTTTTAACGTTTTATCTATCCTCCACATTGATTACCTTTGGTGACAAATCCTTCACCCAAAGAGAAAGGATCTGCATTGGCCCATGCATCGCGTCTTTGTTAACTAATTTGTATCTTGCATATTGGGACAATCGAATTGAAGCAAGCATTGAGAAAGCCTCAGTGGTAAAGGTTTTTAGATATGTGGATGGTTATCTTCTTATCATGCGTGATGTTAGAGAGGACACGAAAGGCTTTAAGGTTAGGCATTTGCTGCATAAGTTTAAGGCCAGTTGCGGTGGGCTGAAGCTAACGCATGAACTTCCATTGAACGGAGAGTTGCAGTTTCTGGACTTGCGCTTGATCCTTGGAAATGATGGCGTGTGCTGGAGATATCAGCCAAGATCAATAAAGAGTTTGTTGAATTATGATTCGGCCCACTCAAAACCTGTTAAGAGAGGCATCCCATTGAGATGTATTAGATCCACCCTCAAACGGTCATACTGGCACCAAAAAGTTCTGAGCGTGGACAGCCAAGTTATGAGACTCCAGCAAGCGGGGTTTTCTAGTGAAACCATCGCTTCTGTTGTTGAATGCCTTATTGGTGAAATAATATCAAGTGCACGGAGCAGGGGAGCTGAGAAAGAACGGCCAAGTGAGCCTGTGGCGGTACCTTATTTGCACAACCTCTCCCACCGCTTGAAGAAAGTGGCTGGAAAGTGCGCCGTTCCCATAGTCTTCTCCGCCCTGAGAAACTCGCGCGTATGTGCCGTGCAGCGAATTAACTGTGCACGCACTTTGCAAAAGTGCGCAAAAAAACATGTTGTGCCCCTTGTCAGCTGCCAAAAGAAGGTGGTATACCGCATTCCCCTCTCTTCTTACAAATGTTATGTATGCCAGACTGGTCGTTGTGTCAATGACCATTTAAGCGAACATCGAGCAAATGTGCAGGCTTTTGTAGCGGAGAGTCACTTGGCTGACCATTGCAAAAGGTGCCCGTGTACTCCAGTGTACAGAGACCCTTGTATACTCGGAAGTTTCAGGGCTCAAAAGGAGAGGGAATTGTCTGAGGCATCTTGTATAAAAAAAGAAGGAGAAGGTTGCATTAGCACCGCGTCGTTTAGTTTATCGAGAAAAGAGTGTATATATTTGCATAATAAGTATCGAAGTCAGCGGATATGAAGAGCGTAGAAGGTGTTATAGCGGGGTTAGAAATGTGTCTTTAATTTTGCACAGATGAGGACTTTCAGCATTGAAGTGAGACATAAGGATCTGCTTTTGTGCAGACAAAGTGCGCTGTAGCAATGTTGTTTCTAATGTTTCTGCGCGGCAACTGCTGCTCGTGTAATTTGTACGCAGTAAAGCTCAGTTGAAGTTCGGCGACTGTCCTGTTTGCATTCTTTCTGCGTCCTGTCCACAAAACGCGCCGTTATAACCATGTTCCATCAAGCCAGCAACTAACTAGCTCATCTAAGTCTGTTAAGGAACACATCTCACTCGATGACCGCGAAAACACGCTGTCAAAACGCTGGCATGAGGAAGCGCGGCAGCACGAGCGAGCGAATAAACCTTCTTACTGCCTCTTGGTTCGACGCGAACCAAGCAGCTAGAACACAGCACACATGAAGCTATCGACCCTCGGTGTGCCTAGGCGTCTAAACTCTGTTCCCATCGCAAATCGCTTTCAAGGCCCGCGCAGCCGCGCCATACGCAGCAGCTGCCAGAGTAAACGCCCTCTCCCTCCCCTCCTCTCCCCCCGGTGCCTTGCGTGCGACGGAAGACGGCGCGCTTCCTCCCGCTATCCTCGCTTGCACGCGCGAGATTGAGCCGCCATCGTCGGCTCACTCTCGCACGCTTTTACTCGCACCTGCAGCATGCGGTGCACGGAGACGATGTTATCGGCCTTAGACTTTATACGGAACATCACGGTGACGACCACAGCGACGACGGCAATACACGTGCAGTGTCCATATAATTACTATCGTAATAAGAAATGGGGATGAAAGTGAATGAAAAAGCAACTAACTGCATGTGGGATACGAACCCACGTCTTCGAATTACGTGAGAGATGCTCTTACCAAGTGAGCTACCGCGGCGCCGTTTTCCCAACCACTTTCTCGGATTTTTATGTTTTACCTACAAGTACTAGCCCTGGGAGTGTTAGCCAGCGCCATCACTAACGGCCTTGGCGGCAGATGGGGAAGATCAATTATGCCGCAGGCGTCACGTAACAGGTGAACATTTTAGATGAAGCCAACTGGCCAATAAACCCATACACTCTACCTGAAGGCATCAAAGCTGCCGGATTCGAGACGCTCGCTATGTAATAAGCAAGAGAATGTATATGTATGCATGATGTGAATAACAACAATCGGACCCGTCTGCTTCCTTTATGCTCATCCATATATATATATATATATATATAGCGTTGTAGCGACGGTGAAATAAGCAGTAGCAAAAGCTGTGAATAGCTAAAACAACTCTTTATTGGGCGGACCTGTGCCCAGAAAAGCAGGTTGCACTCAAAGTGCAACTACAGTTTCGCTTTTCCTTCATGCCGTCGAGCGATTCCTGTTGCGAAGCCCATTTCGTGGTCTAGCGAAACATGAATTTACATGACCTACAAGCAAGTGAATTCAACAATAGGCGCACAGAAAGACAGCGTATATTCCGAGATACTATTTCCAAAAATCTGGGACGAAATACGTGAGCGGTCCAATTACTTTTGTGCTTCAATGCGTAAATTCATACTGTTGTTAAAAAAGTCAGTGTAACACGAATGCATTTTTACGATGTGTTTGAGGGTGCATATGTGCAAACTGGTGTCATTATGGAAATTCATTCCAAGTGGTTGCGCCTTGCAAACTCACCGGCTAGAATTGGTAAATTGCCATATTGAAGTAATTGATTAATACATTAATTTGTGAATTTTCGTTAATTAGGGAATATATGTTTCCATTTCTCGCGGAAGTAATGTCCGCCTCTCTGAACAATCCAGCTCAAGGACAAGAATTACGTTATCTGCAACAGCCGATTTTCGAAAATTCCGTAAAACTTAAGAAGGATAACCCCGCATATCTGTAATATTGTGCTTTGTCCTCGGAGATGCCCTGCCGTACAGACAAAAACGTGAGGGGCCCGGCCGGTGCCCAGTTGCGCCGTACCTCTTTCGAGGCGTCATCACGGCCACGTGCACTTCCCTGCATGTTAGGAGAGTGTCTTCTGGTGGGCTTCTGGTAGGAGTGTTTTCTGGTGGGCTATGGTTACCATGACATGACTACTACGACATACTGGCTGCACAGGTGAGCGTCAGTGAGTGACGAAAGGTTTGAGGGGACGTGAGTATGAACAGGAGTGAGCGTCGATTAAGCTGCAGCATGAACGGATGTAAGTGACGTTGATTTTGAGTGGATCTGAGTGTGTCAACATGGAGTGACCTTTGGCGAGGGTGAATGGACGTGAGTATACATGTGAGCGAGGGTGAATGAGAGTTGGTGAGTACGAGTGGGAGTGAGCAGGAAAGTGAATGAGTGTCGAGGAGCGTGAGTGCACATGAATGTGAGCGGGTGCATAGCCTGCGAAATTAATGGCGAGAGGGTATCAGCTTATTCTGCCGACCTTATCACCTTGCCCCATGCAAAGTTCTGCGACGGGCCGGGCCGGCTCCTGGCTGTGCCACACCTCTACCGAGGCTTCACTGCAGCAACGTGCACTTCCGCCTGCACTCTTCGGAGGTGCCGTGCCGCACGCATAACGGTGCTGGGGGCCCGGCCAGGGCCAGTGCCATAAGTTTCTTCAAGCGCTGTTTAGCGCATCAACAAGAAAAAGCGCCTGTATTCAAAAGCAAGGTTCTCAGACTCTGACGACGATTGGGAAAACTATAGAAAACAAGCAAGTTTATGCAATAAAAATATCATCATCATCATCATCATCATCATCATCATCATGGTTACGCCCACTGCAGGGCAAAGGCCTCGCCCATACTTCTCCAACTGCCCCGGTCATGTACTAATTGTGGCCAAGTTGTCCCTGCAAACTTCTTAATCTCATCCGCCCACCTAACTTTCTGCCGCCCTCTGCTACGCTTCGCTTCACTTGGAATCCATTCTGTAACTCTTAATGACCATCGGTTATCTTCCCTCCTCATTACGTGTCCTGCCCATGCCCATTTCTTTTACTTGATTTCAACTAAGATATCATTAACTCGCGTTTTTTCCGTCACCCAATCTGCTCTTTTCTTATCCCTTAACGTTACACCTATCATTCTTCTTTCCATAGCTCGTTGCGTCGTCCTCAATTTAAGTAGAACCCTTTTCGTAAGCCTCCAGGTTTCTGCCCCGTACGTGAGTACTGGTAAGACAAAGCTGTTATAAACTTTTCTCTTGATGGATAATGGCAGCCTGCTGTTCATGATCTGAGAATGCCTGCAAACGCACCCCAGCCCATTCTTATTCTTCTGATTATTTCAGTCTCATGATCCGGATGCGCAGTCACTACCTGTCCTAAATATATGTATTCCTTTACTACTTACAATGCCTCACTACCTATCGTAAACTGCTGTTCTCTTCCGAGACTGTTAAACATTACTTTAGTTTTCTGTAGATTAATTTTTAGACCCATCCTTCGTATTTGCTTCTCCAGGTCAGTGAGCATGCATTGCAGTTGGTCCCCTGAGTTACTAAGCAGGGCAGTATCATCAGCGAATCGCAAGTTACTAAGGTATTATCCATTAACATTTATCCCCAATTCTTCCCAATCCAGGTCTCGGAATACCTCCTGTAAACACGCGGTGAATAGCATTGGAGAGATCGTATCTCCCTGCCTGACGCCTTTCTTTATTGGGATTTTGTTGCTTTCTTTATGGAGGACTACGGTGGCTGTGGAGCGGGTATCTTTCAGTATTTTTATATACGGCTCGTCTACACCCTGATTCAGCAATGCCTCCATTACTGCTGAGGTTTCGACTGAATCAAACGCTTTCTCGTAATCAATGAAAGCTATATATAAGGGTTGGTTATATTCCGCACATTTTTCTATCACCTGATTGATAGTGTGAATATGGTCTATTGTTGAGTAGCCTTTACGGAATCCCACCTGGTCCTTTGGTTGACAGAAGTCTAAGGTGTTCCTGATTCTATTTGCAATTACCTTAGCAAATACTTTGTAGGCAACGGACAGTAAGTTGATCGGTCTATAATTTTTCAAGTCTTTGGCGTCCCCTTTCTTATGGATTAGGATTATGTTAGCGTTTTTCTAAGATTCCGTTACGCTCGAAGTCATGAGGCATTGCGTATACAGGGTGGCCAGCTTCTCTAGAAGAATCTGCCCACCATCCTTCAACAAATCTGCTGTTACCTGATCCTCCCCAGCTGCCTTCCCCCTTTGCATAGCTCCCCAAGGCTTTCTTTACTTCTTCCGGAGTTACCTGTGGGATTTCGAATTTCTCTAGACTATTCTCTCTTCCATTATCGTTGTGGGTATCACTGGTACTGTATAAATCTCTATAGAACTTCTCAGCCACTTGAACTATCTCATCCATATTAGTAATGATATTGCCGGCTTTGTCTCTTAACGCATACATCTGATTCTTGCCAATTCCTAGTTTCTTCTTCACTGCTTTTAGGCGTCCTCCGTTCCTGAGAGCATGTTCAATTTTATCCATATTATACTTCCTTATGTCACCTGTCTTACGCTTGCTGATTAACTTCGAAAAATCGGCCAGTTCTATTCTAGCTGTAGGGTTAGAGGCTTCCATGCATTGGCGTTTCTTGATCAGATCTTTCGTCTCCTGCGATAGCTTACTGGTATCCTGTCTAACGGAGTTACCATCGACTTCTATTGCACACTCCTTTTGTCTTTCATTGCTTCAACACTAAGGTCCTCTTCCTGAGTTAAAGCTGAATACCTGTTCTGTAGCTTGATCTGGAATTCCTCTATTTTCCCTCTTACCGCTAACTCATTGATCGGCTTCTTATGTACCAGTTTCTTCCGTTCCCTCCTCAGGTCTAGGCTAATTCGAGTTCTTACCATCCTATGGTCGCTGCAGTGCACCTTGCTGAGCACGTCCACATCTTGTATGATGCCAGGGTTAGCGCAGAGCATTAAGTCTATTTCATTTCTAGTCTCGCCGTTCGGGCTCCTCCACGAAAGAAATAGCTAAAGAAAAATTTTTAATGGCGATTTACATGCTTTGCTAACAAACAATACAAGAAATCTTGGAAAGAAATCCTAGCATTTCCTCTGTATATTCAGTTCATTTAACTAAGGACGGTTACATTTTGTCTCCATCAGACGCTGTAGAGGAGTTAAACT
Organism: Dermacentor variabilis; assembly: GCF_050947875.1. NCBI lineage: Eukaryota > Metazoa > Arthropoda > Arachnida > Ixodida > Ixodidae > Dermacentor > Dermacentor variabilis. The sequence goes on along the minus strand of NC_134568.1, from coordinate 270,404,874 downwards.
CATTATTTGGTTCCCTTTTGATTGAGGAGGAGCCCATTTCTGCTGATCTAAAATTTGACTCCATTAACGCCACTATGAATGACATCGTGATCACTCATGAAGGAATCGAATTAGCTACTGAACGTCTTAAAGACAACTCATAACCTGGTCCAGACGGTATATGCCCTGAATTACTTAAAATTACTAAGCCGGTCACATCACACATTTTGGCAGCTATATTTCGAAAATGTATTGACACAGGCAATCCCTCCGTGCCATCAAATTACAGGCCCATCTTCCTAACCAGTTTACCTGGCAAATTACTAGAACACATCATATTCTCCGCAATAACTAAGTATTTAACCGAGCACAATTATTTTATTTCTAACAAACATGGTTTCCAGCTCGGTCGTTCGTGTGATACACAATTATTCGAATTACTTACCGACCCCCATCATGTTGTTTATATGTCCGTACTAATTGATGCCATATTTATCGATTTTGCTAAAGCATTTGATAAGGTTCCGCATAGTCGTCTGATAATGAAACCTGACTGATTTGACATAAGCAGAAGCATTGCTAACTGGATGTGAATAAACTTTATTTCGGAGACCAGGCTGTTGATGCCCGAAGGTGGGCGGCCACCCCATTCCAGGTAGCCGTGACCCTGTGCTGATAGCCTGGACCTCTTCACCAGCCGTACTTGATCCTCAGGTTTTGGGCTTGTCAGCTGTGCTTCCTACTGGTCTTTTGTTGGTGCTTTCATGACTAGTTGTTTACATACCGGTTATCAATTCGTTACTGTAAATGATTGCCCGTCGTCATAGATTCATGTTAAATCCGGGGTAGCACAACGCTCAGTACTTGGACCGATACTCTTCCTCATCTGCATTAACGACAGTACTAACAACCTGACATCTGCTACTCGCTTATTTGCAGGCGGCTGCGTGATTTATACATAGATTACTAACTGCGATGAAAACACCGCCTCACAAAAAGACATTGACAACATTTCCACTTGGTGTGACCGATGGCAAATGAAGATTAACGCTCCTCAAACCAAAGTTATAATTTTACGACTGCTACTAACCTCCCACATAATGTCTACGTGATTAACGCAATGCCTACAGAACAGGTTTCTTCAATAAAATACTTAGGCGTCCACATGGCTGCCGACCGAACAAGAAATACCCACATTGACGCAATAACTTCTAAAGCATCCGAAACACTCGGATTTATCAGACGTCGCTTACATCAAGCTAACCAGAAGAAAGCACTTATGGCGTATAACTCTCTGGTTCGCTCTAAAATAGAATAGACGTCATTCATTTGGAACCCACATCAAATAGACCTAACAAATAACCTAGAGTCTGTCCAAAATAAAGCTGCCAGATTTATAACAAGAAATCACTTACGTCATTGCAGCATCACTAATATCGAAGCATCACTAAACCTTCCATCACCAAAGAAAAGAAGACTGCTGGCACTACTACCTCCCTTTCACAAGCTTTATGCCATTCATTCGCCATTTGCGGCCTCTTACATACAACCTGCCCATAGCATTCTCCCTCGCCTAGATCAGCCTTTCAGAGTTATAATCCAGCATGCTCGTACAAACCTCTTAAATAACTCGCCACTGTTTTGTGCCATCCGTCACTGGAATCATCTACCACACGATGTCATGTATATAATAAGCCAGAACACATTTGTACATATGCTGAATTGTACATATGCTTAGCATCGATTAATATTTGTGTCTGAATCCTTATGTCTACAACCCTGGAATATTTTCAGTATACGCGAGTGTCATTTATTGCCTCTTTTATTGATGTTACGGTTACTCACATTTCACCTGTTTCACTGTAACTCTCCGTGTTTGCTGTAAACACCTCCCCTCCCCCCCCCCCCTATGTAATACCCGTTAGGGTTTTAGGGTATAGGAAAAAAAATCTTTCATTATTCTTTAAGGACTTGTTTCTTCCTGACGAAGAGTGCGATGTGGGTTACGTCACCACCCGCCTCACCTTGTTCCGCACGATGATTGGACCAGCGAGCTTGCGTCTTCAAGCGCATTCAAGGTCGGATCGTCCCATTTTTAGAGAGAGAGAGAGAGACGCCACCAGTCTACCTAGTCGGTCTGCTGGGCCCTGACAGCTGTTTGACAGCTATATATAAGCAATTTCCGTGCTCCTTTTGCGAACGATTTTACGCAATTTATTTAGTTTTCGCTTCTCCTTCGTCAGCTACAACACTCAGTCTTTCGTCTCCCAAATCACTAACAATATATGTATATGCGTGTGTCGTCGTCGTCGTCTTCATCGTTGCAATGTTGTTGTTGTTGTTGTTGTGATCAAAACATGACTCATACCCGCGTGTTCTTTGTCATCAATTTCTTTCTTCCACTTCTTCTTTTCATCTGTAGCATTGAGAACATCATAGTTTCTTTCTGTCAAGATAATGCAGTTGTGGAGCCGCCAGCAACATATTTGTTGTCAACGTCGTAAATGCTAAGTAAATAAATAAATAAATAAATACCAATCTTGCGTATAAATGCGGCAAATCAGCAAGAGAACAAGAGACGAAAAGAGAACGCACTGCAATTACAATGGAATGAGTGTATTAACTGGGCCAAAGAGAACCTTAAAGGACGGCGTAAAGAAAGATCGATAGGGAAAAAGCCAAGCAAGAACAACAATGCTTCTTTTCTATTAGTTTTCAAGGACACCGCGATGTGCTGACACAAGCATAGTTAGGACTTACGGTCTTCCTACCCCCAAAGTACTATATGTACACAAATGCGCACAGTGTACCTTCCCATATTCGTGTAGTGACATGCTGAAGAAGGGTCAAGCTGAAGAAGAATGCGTGTACTGTTTGCTCTCCCGTTCAATGAGATACTTGAGCCAGGGTTTAGCAGTTGCTTCCGCCGTCGCTGTATGTAGCGAGACGCGAGGAGCAACGAAGTTCGTGTGCGCTGTAGCAGCGACGCAAGAAGTTTTCGGGGGAAGCGGCGCGCGCCTCTCTCGGCCCGAGTCAGTGCGAAAGGGGTGCGCGCAGCGGTCCCGGAGGAGGGAGGGACACTTGTTGCGAGCGTGGCAGGGGGAGTGGCGGGGTTGAAGCGTGGCGCTGCGATCGGCGCTGGTATAGGCGCCCGCGGTTCCTCTCCGGGGCTCAGAGCATCGTCCGAGCTCGCGATGACGGGGCGGCCAGCGACTACGCTGCTTGAGCTGGTGCTGCTATTGGCCTCGGCGCTGGGCGGCCCATGGCCGGCTGCGGGAACCCAGCTACCGGTGCCATTCACCGAAACGGAAGCGACCGAGGGCTGTCACTGCTGGGCCCAGGGGACCGAGTGCCGCTGCTTCGGTGACAGCGTGCACCAGGTGCCCGCTCGTCTGGCTGACCAGGTCGAGAAGCTGTGAGTGAACGTGATAGCACGCCTAGTAGACTCTAGTCCCCCTGACCACACGCCCCGCTGGAGCGACTCCCTCCGGGGTTAGCGCTCCAGCGGGGAGCCCAACTGCGGCTTGGAACCCCGTCCTAACAGCTGACTCCGGAAGAGAGCGCGCTCACACGCACGCAAACACACACGCACGCGCACGCGCAAATGTGCCCATACGGTATGGTGATTTCGCGAGTTATGCGTCCTGAAACATCCGAATGAATTGGGAAGGCCGTGGTCGATGGCTAAAACATTTCAGTAGGTCATTATTTTTCGAGATGCACCGAAATCTGAATGCGCTGGTGTATTGTGACCCACGCGCCCTGTTCTCCGCTTACACCTACAAGAAGAAGAAAGAGTGTTAGCTGATCTTGTAGGTGTCATAGCTGAGGATACGTTTGACAACTTGCTGAATGAAAGCAAGCTGAACAAATGTTCATAATATCGAAAAAGTGAAGACTGTTGCATGATTTGCCCCGAATTTAAAGGGACAGACAACCGCTCATAACATGAATCAAGATAACCCCGCTGATGGAATGATTCCCTATCGTAGTGGCTCAAATGAGCCATGTTTTTCTCATTAAACGTGGATTCATATTTTTAAGTCATCACTAAAGGTCACGAAAAATGAACTTTGGCGCCTCACGCGGCCAAAACATGAAGCTGCAGAAGAGCTCCACCACGTGACCTTGTACTACTGTACGCGGTTCCTGGTCTTTTTATTCGTTTTGAAATGCAGTATACGTTTTATGATTATAAATTTTTCCGGACTTACTATGTGCAGATAAGCCTTCGTTTTCGTTGAGTAGGCTTGGTTCGTCTATCGACAGAACAGCGACGACGGAGGCCAGCCAGCCATGACGTAGCCGTGTACTGTGTACTGACGTAGTCAGTACAACCATAACGTAGCCGTGTACTGCAGAAATGTCTGTACAACAACGCGAACTTATTGCACCAGATTTTTTATTTTCAAAAGTGGTTGAAAAGGTCAAAATGGTAGGTGGTTAACCGCAGCTGCACTCACTCCCGTGAAAGCAGAACGATGGGCGGCTTTCACAATTTGCTAGGCGGGCTATCGACATCGTTCTCACTTCTCAGCGTTACTGGAGGAGGGACTCTTAGATTTTTAGAGGCTGCTCAGATCGAAAAATTCTTCTTACTAAATATCCACGCTCTTTTGGAAGTAACCGCCGCAGATGTAAACACTAACGAGGCTGAGCTTTACTTTGCGCCATAAAAAATTAGGTCCTTAAAAATTGGTTGTTAGTCCCTTTAAGTTGGTTGATTTATTTGTTTACTGCTGAACGTGGTATTTAACAAGTTAACCATCAGCGCAAAAAACAAGCAAAATTGGCGCGCAACTGACCGCTTGCGTGAATTCGCGGGCTTCTTTCATGCACGCTCGGAAAAACACTTTTATGTAGCACGTATTGAGCAACAGAAAGGAGTATCGGGAATTTCTCATGTCACTCTACAATTTTCTCATTGACACTTTTTGTCTAATTATAATATTTCAGAAGTTCATGGATTAATTAAGACTAATTGTCTAATTAGGCGGAATTAAAAAAAAATAATCCATCTCCAAGCAACGGGATACGACATCACCTTGGTTCTGTCCAGCGACGTAGCATTTGCATATTTTTAAAGTTTATCACACATTAAGTGAAACACTCTATGTGTCAGCATTCACATCGAGTTCCAAACCTTCATTCCAATGTGCTTTGGAGACGATTTGTTTTCGTTTGGCTAAATAGTATTATAATATTGCTTCCAACCTCACCACCGACGACGTGCCCAGACCTTATTTTTCGTCCTTTCGGTGTGGTCATATTCGGCAGAAGAATTTTTCAATCGGGGTCCTAATTTTTTGTCATCTGCTCTACGTCATTGCTGTTAGTTGTGGGCCACTCGTCAGTACAAAAATTTCGCATGCGCATTACTTCCTACCTGGCATAGCGCGTGACACGTTCCCCACATCCTACAATTCGAATCGTGAGCATGATATAAAAATGTTGTTCAAGGAACTGGTCCGGCAACATGAAAGCTTTGCTCTGATGTTGTCGCGAGAATTTGACTGTCCATTTTGAATACTCCAAGATATGTCTAATCACCATAAAAATTAATCAGAGAATAGGCGCGCATTCTTTCAATATAAGCCACTGTACTCGCGGACAACTTTCTGTGTCTATGAAGGGAAAGCTACAGAGGCAAAGCACGCACAAGGGAGAGCGCTTCTGAAAATAGTCCCGCGTTTTAATCCACGTTGGTTTAGGCTGGGGAAGAGAAACATTTACACCTTATCAGCAACAGTGAAATGAGACAAAGCACACCACTGAATGTAAAGGTTTACTTAGTTCGCGGCTTTTCCCTTCGGCGAAACCGTCGCACGTGGAAGCTGCGTCGATTCAGCGTCTGTTCCGAGCAACCAAAAGCACTGTGAAACGCAGCCGGACTGCTTGGCGCGCTAAGAGATGTGCAGCTAGCTTTCCCTTCATAGCGAAAGATAGTTGTCCGCGAGTATAGGTGTAACGCTTGACTTACTTGAAGAATGCTTTAACGCTGTGTGACGAACAATTTTTCTGGGTGAGTCATATACCTTGACTGCGCTTCGCTTTAAAAATGATGTAACTGCGCCATTGCTCGTTTGGGTGGCAGCGCATTCAATGGTGTTCCGATAAAGAGCCTAGATACACGCGCGACGCCGTCGCAGTCACGAGTGTACGTAGTTTTTCAATGTTCCGAAATCAGAAAGCCGGCATGCCCATCGAAAAAGAAAATGCGATGGGCCATGGTGTGTGAAGCGCGTAAGTCAGCAGCACTACCCGCCGCGGTAGTGGCTATGGTGTTACGCTGCGGAGGTTCCGGGCACAATTTTGGCCGAATTCTTACGCGGGCTGAATGCAAAAACGCCCGTGTATCGTGCATTGGGTCCCCGTTAAAGAACCCCAGGCGGTCAAAATTAATCCGGAGTCCCCATCTATACGGCGTGCCTCATAATCAGATCATAGTTTTGGCAGGTAGAACGCCAGAAATAAATTTGTCTTATTATGTCAGCCCTACCTACAGCACATTCGTGGTGAAGATCAAAATGCGTCACGTTCCTAATAATGAGAAATAGTCCGCCGCTCAACACGGATCCAAAAACACTCGTCGACGTTCGACGGACATGCAGGCTCCGTTCTTAATAATTCACCATTGAAAGCCCTGCCATCCAGAGGAGCAAGAGCGCAATGACATCACTGTAGTAATGAGAAACGTTAGTTCCATTACTGCTAATGATGTCACTGCACTCTTGTGCATCGAGATGGTTTCATTAATACAATTATAGACCCTGGGTGCGAGGACCACCATTAGAAGCACTGGCGTGAAAATTATCGCAGTTGAATTTCGGAGATATAGTTCTTTTCTTTCGTTTTTTTTACTCACGTGCCAGCAAATGGAAGCATACTATATATCAATCGATGTACGTGCAAGTGTAAGTAGATTATCTAATTTAGTGTTTTTCACTGGTCGATCTGGAGCGGTAGCCGAAATCCTCGAGCGAGTGCTCTCATGTCACTAATCCGAATGTGCCGGTGGAGAGCGAAAATGCTCCGCGGTGGATAGTACCGGAAGTCTGTGCCCGCACATCACACAAACTGACCTCCACTCTGTGCATTTCCATGGCTACCGAAATCGCCGTGCCACAGCGAGCGGAAGGGACGTGTACGCTTCTCACTCTATTCCCGCCCGAATCCGCGCCTCGGCAGCGGAGCAAGTGAGTGATCCCGTGCACGGAGCGAGTTCATCCGAAACCCGAAACTACCAGTGGAAAGTGTGAAGCCCCTCTAGGTCGACCAGCGAAATTGACGGTGGATAGATGGATGTTATGAGCATCCCCTTTGAAACGGGGTGGTGGGTTGCGCCACCAATCTCTTGTTATTTTATTGCCTAATGTCCGCTTTGCAATATAGTGAACGCCCCCTGTCGCACAAAAGACGAAGCTGCAGCGCTCTGCGTGCGACAGTATCTGGTTAGATTGTGAGTTTTGTTTCTCGGCTTCTGCCTGGCCTCTCCCGCAGCAGCCGCGTGTGTTCTTCAGAGGTGCAAAAATAATTGAAGGCGCCGTCACACCGTTCCCGTTTTTGTGCATGACATGGACCTCCGACTTCACGAAGCGTACCATTCAAACTGACCGTGTGTAGCAGTATCGGCTATTTAGAACTGCCACTGTTCGCCAGGCTCGTGGGGGCTCGGTACTGAAGGACTGCGTTAAAGATATCATATATTTGAAGACTGCTGATGCCAGCACTGGACTGGTGCGAGCAACATGCGCTCCTCAGATAAAGAGCGCAGTGTATGTCGCCGAACACACTGCCGGTGTGTCGCCGAGTGACCCCACTTTATTTCGCAGACTGGCCGCGCGCAGCGACCATCTTGCAAGGCGGCTCGCCTGGTTTCCTCTTTGCTGCCGACAGAGTTTAGAGAGAACCAACTCTATGTTCGTCTACCCGCGGCATAATTGCCCTGACGCTAAAATACTGAAAAAAATAAACGCTTTATGACCAGCGGCGTTTTCATCGCAAACGCCGTTGGCTGCTGCTTCGACAACCGGTAGCTATAGGCCTACCGCCTTGAGCGATGGGCGGCTGCCGACAAAGTCAACGGGCCGAGCATGATGCTTCGCTTAGAAGTTACCGTACTAATATGGCCCATCTGCAACGAAGGAAGGTTTCACAAAGTTGTATGTCTTATTACGATGGTCCTTTTTCGCGCACGGTAAATATGGGAAAGTCTCAAACGTCCCACCGTTCTCGCGACTGTATGCACTAACGGCCACCGATGTAGACGATAGACCTTGCTCGCTGGCCGTGGGTGTCGCTGGTCACGAAGACGCCTCTGCTAGCAATTGAACGCACAGTTTTTGTGAATTCTTGAACGCGTGCACGAATATTAAGAGACTAAATGAAAATACATTTGGATATCTGTACATCGTCGGCAGCAAAGAGCAAACCAGGCGAACTGCCTCGCGCGGTGGTCGCTGCGCGCTGCCCGAGTGACACCACTGCACTTTCGCAAGCTCTGTCCGTCCTCGTCCAGCTTGAGCTTTCCACATTTCCGGCAAAATGCGACTGCCTTTAAGGGCGTCTCGAAGCTAGCTTGCAGGTCGAAATAACCTCGTGGCGCTGGCATATGACAATTCAGCAGCCGTAAGTAGCGCGATGAGAACCGGCTCTGCGAGGAGCGAGTTGTGCGCTGTGATCGCATCTCCGGCCGTCGCTTGTCCATGCTGCTTTCCTTACCGGATAGCTCTACTCGTGCGGAAAGCGAAATAAACTCGTGCACGGTTTGCCAATGCAGCAATTCGTGCGCCCATACGCAACACAACTAGCCTGCCTTTTCACGTAAATAGAGCAATCAAAACCACCACAAAACGGCGCTTCAGGGCGTGCTATAGGACTGCGTTGGTTGTTCGTCTGCTTCTTGTATCCAACCACCTAGAGGGCGCTCGTGAGAACCGTGTTCGCTCATGCGCAACCGCATTTTCGCAAACCGTCAATTTAAGTTCGCCGCCGTGGAGCAGAAAATCCTGCTCCAGATCGACCAGTCAAAAGCGCCATAAATGAAAGTATATACCTATGCCTGATTACAGCAGCACTCGAAAGCACATGCGCCGACTACGGGGGGCCCCGAGGCCCGAGCTCGCTTCGAAATTTTCCGGAAAAAGGGGGTGCTCTGGACCCCCCCCCCCCGGTGATGCCGAAGCTTCCCTTTCCCCTCCTCAAGTGTCTTTACCAGAGTTCTGTTACCCACATCATTAGACGTTTCTTGTGAACTGCCTCTACCATTTCCGTTAAAATTTTATTGTGGCTTAAACCTTACTGCATCACTGTTGGTGCGAACATGCACGGATTTTAATTCATACTTTCGCTTTACTTATGCAAATACTGATAATATGAAGTCAAGGGCATTAGAAACATCTGCGGTGGCTACCTCATCTATGTTTTTTTACTTCAAAATATATTTTCTTTAATTTTTACTGTGACTCTATGCACAGACACAATATAATAAATATATACATGACAAGATTTATTATATTTTTTAAAGAAAAGGAGGTAGACAACTAATAAAAATTATTTATAATGATAGCCTATGCCTAGAGAATGGATATGTTGCCGTATGTTCACCTCGTTTCAAATTGCTTTGCGTGCTTGTTTTTTAACCCGAACATAAAATCTGCAGAATTCAGTGACCCCTTCGACAGAGTATCTTATCAACGGCGTGTGAAATGCACGTGAATGATATGTGTTTCAGTATTGATTTTCTTTCCAGTAGGCAAGGCTAACGACTCATGAGAACAATAACTCTTCTAATAATTTACAAGATTTACTACGGATAGAAATATCACGCACTGGCATCTGTATAGGATCAGCCATAGCCCCCATTTTGTGTGACATTTTTTTTAATCCTCAGTTGACAATGGGGGGGGGGGGGGGGGTAATTTCTGCTAAGCTGGTGGACACGCCTGTAACGCGAGTGGTTAGGTACGTTGACGACTACTTAATTGTTATGAAGAAAGATACCTCTATGCATTTTCATGATACGGTCGAAGAAATTTTGGACATGTTCATTAACTCATCGGGAGGACTTAAGTTCCCGTATGAATTGCCAATTAATAACCGCATTCAGTTTCTTTATATTAATCTCTTTCTTTTTATTTGGACGAGCATGTATGCAGGGGATATCATCCCAGATCTAAGAAAACCTTGTTGCGCTACGACAGCGCACACTCTAAATTGATTAAGAGAAGCATAGCAACCACATGCATGCCACGTGCAACCACGTGCTGCCTCAGTTTCAATAGCAGTCATGCGAAGCAGCGCTTATATTCGGACTTTTTAAATCTAGGGGAAAGGCTTATCAGGGATACCAAAGAATTTTGGAGGTATGTGAAGCGTAATGGCAGGGACAACAGATCGATACTTGCTTTGAAAAATGATGAAACAGTCATGAGCCTAAAGTTGAAATTTCTAGCCGTTATTTTTCATCTATGTTCTTGCCGTCTAGGTCACGTACTGTTTGTTTCGCATTACCTGTTGAAATAGACCGCATGCCGGAAGTCACTTTTTGTGTCGGTGGTATCCGCAAATTTTAAAAGATCTGAATCAGGCTAAGGCAGGCGGCCCTGATAACACTTCTGCCGCTATCATAAGGAATTGTGCGCATGCGTTATGCTTTTATTTCACGTGGTTGTTCCAGAAGTCCCTCAATGGAATCGGCGTGCCTGATGACTGGCAGTTAGTGCGAGTCATGCTCACACGAGTGGTGTGCGAAACTACATTCAGAACTACAGACCTGTTTCCTTAACTAGTATGGTATGAAGAACTTTATTTAGGTCCTGAGGGATCAGTCTGGGACTGATGCGGGCCGCTCCCACGTCGGTATAGAGAGGCCGAGCCCCTCTGCCATCACACGGGCCCTCTGGACAGCCCTGAGTTGGTCCGCCAGCACTTCACTGTGCAGCATTCGCTGCCACCACTGTTCACCTCGAGAACCATCACCGGCCAACGCCAAGCAGCGCCGCAGCATGTGTTGTAAATCGAGCAAACCCCCACACTTACTACAATAGACTGAAACCCCGCAGTCCGGATTAATTTTATTCATGATGACCGGGTTAGGGTACGTCCGTGTCTGCAGAAGCCTTAATGTAACCGCCTGCGGCCTACTTAATTTAGGATGTGGCAACGGGAATGCCCTGCGCCCTAAGTAATAGTGCTTGGTGATTTCGTTGTAGGTTAACAGTTGGTCCCTGTACTCAGGAGCGGGAGATCCAGCCCCTTCAGGGAGTACACGGCACACTAATCCTCGTGCCTCCCTGTGCGCCACCTCGTTGAGGTTACGCGGGGCTCCCTCCACTGTCCCCATATGCGCCGGGAACCAAGTAACGGTATGCGAAGTGATATCCCGACCCTGCAGCAGTCTGTTAGCCGGTTCCGCAACAAGTCCTCTCGAGAAGGCTGTAATCGCAGATCGCGAGTCGCTGAACACCAAAACTCTTCTAGAATCAATTAGTGCTAGAGCAATAGCCACCTGTTCAGCAACCCCCGGGTCTTTGGTATAAATGGAAGCAGCATTTCTAACGCTCCCTTTGCCATCTACTACCACCACCGAATAAGCATTTTTACCATTAATCCATGCGGCGTCAACAAACGCAGACTCCTCCTCCTGATCCTTTGCCTCTCGCAACAAAGCCCTAGCTCTCGCGACCCGCCTCCCTACATTGTGCACGGGGTGCACATTCCGCGGAAATGGACGAACCATGATATTTGCCCTAAGGTTCACGTTCAACTCGTGTAGGGGCGCCCTATCGTGCGACACAGCCACCGATTCTTCAATTGACTGTAATATATACCTACCCGCTGGTGTACCTAGCAACCGCTCCCTCTGTGCGGTACGTTGAGCCTCAGCAATTTCATCTAAAGTATTATGCAAACCCAGTCGTAACAACATATCGTTTGACGTAGTCATAGGCAGACCAAGCGCAGCCTTGACAGCTTTTCTGATTAATGCTTCCAATTTATTTTTCTCCCCCCTATTCCAATTTAGCATAGCTGCCACATACGAGAAATGACACATAATAAATGCGTGAACTAAGCGCATCGCACCTTCTTCTAAACCCCTATGCCTATTAGAGATCCTTCTTATAAGTCTTATGGCCTCCTCCGTTTTCTTGGTAATATGCTGAATGGTTCTAATGTTCGATCCGTTCGCTTCAAGTACAAAACCCAGGACCCTGATTGCTTCAACTTTGGGTATCACCGACCCTTCCCTAGTATGAATTCTAATACAAGGCTCAACTTCCGGTACCCAACCCCTCGGCCTACGACCTAGCTTCTTAGATTTGAAGATCAACTACTCCGACTTTTTAGTGGAGCACTTGAGCCCCATGAGACCCAGGTACTCCTCCGTAAGCGTTACCACCTGCTGCAGCCTAGCCTCAAGCTCTCCATCACTACCACCGACACTCCATATAGTAATGTCATCCGCGTAGATAGAATAGCCAATATCCTGGACAGTGTCCAGTCTATTAGCCAACTTCGACATCGCCAGATTGAATAACATAGGCGAGAGTACGGATCCCTGCGGAGTACCACAGCAACCCAATTTAACGACTTCCGATTTTATCTCCCCAAACCTGAGACATGTCTTTCTATCCGTAAGGAAAGCCTTGACAAAATTGAAAAGCCGCTGCCCCATATTCAAGTCCGATAGCACCCGTAGAATGAAAGAATGTCGGATTTTATCGAAAGCTTTTTCCACATCAAGTCCAATTAGTGCCTTAGTATCCCTTGTTCGCCGGTCAAGGATCTGATGCTTAATCCTGATCATAGCATCCTGAGTCGAGAGGCCGGGCCGAAATCCTATCATCGAATGCGGAAAGACCCCATTGCCCTCAACATAACGCGTTAGCCTATTTAAAATGGCATGCTCAGCGACTTTTCCCAAACACGACGTCAGGGAAATGGGTCTGAGATTTTCAAGCCCTATGGCCTTGCCCGGTTTGGGTATCAGAACAGTGGTTGCCAGTTTCCACTCTTCCGGGAAAGAGCCTTCCTTCCATAGGCAATTGATCTGCCGCGTAAGGAACTCAATTGACCCATCGTCTAAATTCCGTAGCATTTTATTCGTAATGCCATCCGGCCCTGATGCCGATCGACCATTAAGATTCTGCAGCGCCATCCTGATATCACTTTCAGTAAATTCCGCGTCCATAGCTGCATTTTCGTCTCCACTATATTCCAAAACCACATCAGGTGTATCGTGCCAGGTCTCCAAAGGAAGGTATCTCTGAGCCAAATCCTTTAGCAACTCCTGCTCCGTGGAGTCCCGACACGCCTGATGGACCAGCTTACCTATCACAGTCCTCTGATTAGACTTAGTGTTTGTCTCATCTAGTAAATGTCTGAGCAAACTCCATGCGCCTCCCCTCTTAATGCGAACATCAATAGAATTGCACACTTCATCCCATTGCTGCTTGCACAGTACCCGACAATGGTCTTCAATTTCCTGATTAACCACTGCTATACGCAGTGGTATAATCTGCAAAATTATGGCGCATGTAATATATAGTTGCGTTATGACCCATTAAACCAAACAGAATCTCCTAAACCCCAACCAACAAGGTTTCAGGCGTGGTTTCGCTGGCAAAATAAACAGTCGATAGGGTTTATTAATGATTTAGCCTCAGCAATTGATAAGACACAAATTGCGGACTGCATTTTCTTATATTTCCGTAAAGCATTTGATGTAGTCGCACACAGCTTCCTACTCTCCAGCTTAAAAGCTTGTAACTTGGATGGTAATATAACAGAGTGGATTGATCAATATTTATTTCGGAGACAGGCTTCGCAATACGCACCAGCTATGTCGGGAGTTCCCCAAGGCTCAGTGTTGGAACCACTATTATTTTTGTTGCATCTTAATGAAATTTCAATTGGTATACAGCTTTCATACAGGACGATTGCAGATGATTGTGTTGTTCACAGAGTGGTAGATGCCATTTAGGATTCACAAATCCTGCAAGCTGATTTAAATGCTGTAGGAGAGTGGTACGGCCGTTGGGATATGTCATTAAATATAAACAAAACTGTTCATGTCACCTTGACAAGAAAACACGCCAATGGTCCGCATAGGTACAGGTATAGAATCTATGATTTTACTTCTAACTTACGATGTAAGAAGCATGTTAACTATGTTGGAAATAAGGCAGCATCAGTTTTGGGATCCTTGCGGTGGAATTTTAGTCATTTACCGAGTAACTTAAAAACGCAGCTCTATTTCAGTCATGTACGCTCAGTACTTGAAAATGGATATCTTTGTTGGGAACCACATACATCTGAGCTTATAACTAAGTTAGAAAAAATTCAGAATACGGCAGTTAGAGTTGTTGGTAACTATAGCAGGCAGCTTAGCATGACAGAAGGCAAATCTAAACCTAAATGGCAAGAGCTGAAAGACCATAGAGGGCATGTCATATTAAAATTTTTCCACGATATTTGTTATCCTACAACAGGCTTAAACCGCGAACATATTATTTATGTCCAGGCACCACACTATATATCAGAGTGACTGGACCACTGTTTGAACGTCAAGGAATTTGCTTACAGGGCTCTTGCGCTATTCCTTTTTCATTAGAACTGTTCAAGGTTGGAACAGTTCGCCATCGAGCACTGTATATATATATATATATATATATATATATATATATATATATATATATATATATATATCATCAAATGATTCTTTTTTCCATGCATTGAAAGAATTTGTTCATATACCTATTTAGGTCTGCAACCTCCCTGCTGTAATGCCCTGCGGGGCGATGCAGGTAACTAATAAATAAATACACTAAATAATAAAAAGAAAGGCTGAAGTTTCGCAGGAAAGGCAAAGCAGTATTAGTAAGAGTGAAGTACAAGACAATTCTTCCAAGTGAACAATTCTTCGACGTCAGACTGTTTCTTCGAGTGCAACTTTTATTAAGGTTATATATATATATATATATAGCCAAGGCTATGAATGGCGGCGCTGGCTAACAAACACTCTCAGGGTTGCTTCTAGTAGATAAACATAAATAACGCAGCAAGTGGATAGGAAAACGGCGTCGCGATAGCTCAGGTGCTAAGAGCATCGCATGCATAATGCGAAGACGTGGGTTGTCCTTGGTGTCATTGTTTACTGGTGTCTTACGATGTGGCTAATACATACATACATACATACATACATACATACATACATACATACATACATACATACATACATACATACATACATACATACATACATTTACACATTTACACATACATACATACATACATACATACATTTACACATTTACACATACATACATACATTTACACATACATACATACATACATACATTTACACATTTACACATTTACACATACATACATACATTTACACATTTACACATACATACATTTACACATTTACACATTTACACATACATACATTTACACATTTACACATTTACACATACATACATACATACATTTACACATTTACACATTTACACATACATACATACATTTACACATTTACACATTTACACATACATACATACATTTACACATTTACACATACATACATACATTTACACATTTACACATACATACATACATACATACATTTACACATTTACACATACATACATACATACATACATTTACACATTCATACATACATACATACATACATACATTTACACATTCATACATACATACATACATACATACATACATTTACACATACATACATACATACATACATACATACATACATACATACATACATACATACATACATACATACATTTACACATTCATACATACATACATTTACACATTCATACATACATACATTTACACATTCATACATACATACATTTACTCATACATACATACATACATTTACACATTCATACATACATACATACATACATACATACATTTACACATTCATACATACATACATACATTCATTCCCGGTATTATTGTACTGACTGTTTCCGAAATGCTTCGGTTGCTTGATTTGCCTCCAGTGGCTCAATAGCGGAAGTTGGCTAGACTTAAATTTCTTTTTTTGTTATCAAAAGGCCACTTCATTATTGAAACCACACCCTATCTTGCTCCCAGGCAGGCTAGAAACGTCAGGTCAAGCAATCATTGCATGTTCTCAATTCCAAAAGCATATCTGGACATGTACACTTATTCATTTTTTTCGCGAACGATTAAGGAATGGAACAGTTTGCCGGCGTCTGTTTTGCAGTCGAGTAGCATTAAAATCATTGAGGAACGCGTTAAAAACCATTCATGAAATTGAATTTTAGGAGTGTCGTGCAAACGTTGTCACACTATTCTAGAAATACATACAATAGTCGTTCTTTTATGCTGTTTCCGATTTCACTGTCACAATGTTACAAACATGTATTTATTAGCCAGAAGATTGTATTTGTATTTGGTTATTTGTTTTGCATTGTATTTCCAACATTCGTTGCTTCATCTCCTATTTACGTTTGTAAGGTGTTTACATTTTTTACGATATGTGCAAATTTGCTGTACCCACCTTGTTACGGCCAAAAGGGCCAACAGTATTTGAAAATAAATATTAATAAATAAATACATGGGTGGAGTTCTAAAAGCTGGTCGTGCGCTGCCTCCCCCCTCCCCTGCCCCCGGAAAGATGAAAACTTTCCGCCTATGCTCGAAAGAAATGTGATATTTGCTCCACACATAGATAGTGGCACTAGGTTTAACTCTAGAAACAAGAGAAACTTGCCTAACAGACCTCCTTTTAGAGGAACGGATGCATAATTGGTTTGTAGGTCTAAGCGAAATAGATGGTAACGGAGAAATTGTTTTTCTCAGCAACCACATAACACTGATTTTGATTAAGTTTATTGTATTTAATAGAAAACGTTAAAACCTAGTAACTGCAGCAATTAATTTTCTATTTGTGCAGTAAATGTTGCACAAAAACTTCTTGAAAATTGCAAAATAAAGAAAAAACTGTAGTATCCTGTTTACAACTCTGTAAGACGCAATAAAAAAATATCTGTGGCAATGCCATAAGCTGCACCTAATAATACATATAAAGCAGAAAATAAGGATGTATTATTCGTCCTTCTGAATTACGCCACTGATTTGTGAGTAGAACATTTGCAAAATCCTCGTTAGCATTTTAACACGTTCATGTCAGCTGCATATTCATACATAAGATTTGTCTGCTTTAGATGCGCTAACAGGTGCAGTTGACAGAACATGCGATGTCTGTTCTTGGAGCAAAGTTACTAGTCTGTAAACTTAGGGCTTGTATTCTTTTTAGACTTACCGTCTTTCGGCAATTTTTATGACACATTCATGGTTTTAAATCAACATATTACTTCCTAGAGTTACTAGAACTAAGCTTTCTCTCCTAAATGCAACAAATTTCATTCAAATCGGCCAATAGGTTAAATCATAAAACGATTTCTGGTGTTTGCATGTATTTGAATATTAAAATTGCAGTTGCCCCAAGAGACAAAACTTCCTATTAAGATTTTTGGCAATTGAAAGCGTAGGGAGAAGTTGCACGTTTCTGTGTTTCTTTCCTATTAAATGATGAAATCATCTTCCCAGAAGGCAGCAATACCACAGTTCATCATCAAATGTTAACAAAAGCGACCTAATTCACAAACGAATTGCTATCTGCGAGTGACATGCCATTGCAGTTCTCAAGTATGCGCAGCTAGGTTTCCAGGTCCCACCGCCTGAAAAATGTATTTAGGTTGAAAGTATACCGGTGAGGAACAAAGCCTACATTCACAAAGTGGCTCGTATGCTATAATGGTTCTTTATAGCGAGTGCCGGTTCATCCTTAAAGCGAAAACATTACTAGCAATAACCACCGGACGATGAACAATGGGTTCGCACAGACGGGCTTGTGAATTACGCCCCACTTTTCTTGCGTACGAAATAACTAAAAGCACGTATTTCGTGGCGCCTGGACCACAATTAACACCGAAAAATGAAACAGGGCTTTATACTTCATGCAAGTGAGCAGTAGCAGTAAGCACGAGAGTCCAAGCTGCTGCGTATGGCGCCAGTAAAGCCTAACATAAAAAAGAACATTAAAAATGGAAAAATTCGACAAAACGCTTGACGCTCGTGTGAAAAAAATGAACTGCACGGAAGAAGCTATATGGGACCAAAGTCCACAACGACGAAAGCAATAAAGAGTAACGGCTGCTTTTCGATAGGTAGGTCATTTTTCTTGCATCTCATTGCAAAGCCTGACCGATGTCGAAATTTCCGTAGGCGATCGCGGAAACTCTTTTGCCGTCGCCCCTCTTCCTTGAAAAATTGCTGCCTTGATTGAAAAAAGCGCTTCAGGAGTTTTGACTTGGTGCGACGCCTGATTAAATAAGCTTTGTGATCGGTGCGTCAGATCATGCATCACTAAGTAATATGCATTTAATCAAGTAATGTAATTCGGTTGCACCCGTTCCGTGTAACAAGCTGCAGGAATAAGGACATTGGATCGCTACTGAAACGCGGATTAGTCTAAACTAATTACTTTTTCCCTACTACAAAAACAGATCAAAAGTTGTGCGAGTGGAGAAACTTATTACGAAGAACTCGCTTTGGTCGACCTAGTATACTTGATTTCCCTGGTGTTTAAGCTCGCTGTAAAGTAAAACTTGAAACTGTAGGTATGCGGCAGCAAAACAAATCGAAAGAAAAGAAAAACAAAATGGCAGGACAAATGGACGCACATAGACCCCGAACTCCACACGAGTATATAGGTTCGCTATCACAGCCGCACCTCTGAGACCAACCTTCATGAATAAATAATTTATCCCCGGCATCGGCTTCCCGAAATTGATGCTTGATGTCGTTGCTGCCAACTCCATGTGAACTCAACTCTTCGCATACATTGTCGAGTATGAGAGAGAGAAAAGAAAAGGTTGCGTTACAGACATTAGTTGACTTGATCGTATAAGTGACAACGACCATCACGAGATAGTAATGGTGATGACTGCTCGGCAAATTTGTTTTCCTAAATCACTCAGGAACCCATTGATAGTGCTGGTACTGATGTACGTGAAAGCGAATGCGTTATAAAGCACCCAAAACAAGTACTAGTTTCAAAGGCCAAGGAAAACGAGAATCTACTAGAGTCTATAACGCGTATATACAGAAGAGATGGCATATGCAGACATACCTACGCAGTAACAAATATGCAGGCAAAAGAACTGGGGCCTCATTCACAAAACTTGTCTTCACTAGTGTTCTTTGCACTTGGCCGGTCGTATTCGCAAATAATGTGTTCAACATCAGGATTGGCTGGAATTTTATTTTACGAAGAATTCTAGCGTAAGTCCTTTCCTTGTGAATACGGGGCCTGATAACTGCGACCAATGTTATTTATTTGTTATGAGTACGCTAAACTCAACACAAATGATAAGGACGAAGAAAGGACATGGGGCGAGTCAAAGACCGGGCACGCATCTCGGGTGGGGGCGTGGGGGGGGGGCGTAGAAGAATAACAGTTGTTGAGAGTTCTGTGCACGTTGTTGAAATGGTTAGCAGTTGTTAGAGTACTAGACACGATAAGCCTTTATTTATCCTTTCTGACTTCGTCAAAAAGTAGAGAACTAGAACAGTTTAAACAATTATACAGATCCAACGCGCATGTTGGGACTTGTGTAAAGCAAAGATTAGGTAGAGCGGTCAATTTCTGCAACTGAATGTCAAGCGCACTATTGTTTTAATTTTCATACTAGGCAGCGTGCAATATTATGCGATGCTGATGTTAATGCACCGCACGGGTCGCAACTTTAATACCATGCAACATTTATGTTTACGCACTGCACTGTTTTAAGCTACGGCAAAATGCAAACACTGGTTGATGCGTATGCGCACTCTGAGACGTCGACGCATTGGCGTCACGAGGACGAACGCGGTATTTTATCTTTGCAGAGAGATAGAATGGTGATGGGGGGGGGGGGCAGGTGTATGATGAGAGAAGCTTGACATAAATGTAATACGTTCAAGACTTCTATACCCCTTGTGGCACACGCCCATTATGTGGGATCGGCCAAGAATCCTGTGACCTACACTGGACACCCACTTGTTCAAACGTACAGTCGTAAGGGAATACATCTACTTAGGGCAGGTAGTGACGGCGGATCCGTTTCATGAGACGGAAATAATCAGAAGAATAAGAATGGGCTGGGGTGCGTTTGGCAGGCATTCTCAGATCATGAACAGCAGCTTGCCATTATCCCTCAAGAGAAAAGTATATAATAGCTGTGTCTTACCAGTACTCACCTACGGGGCAGAAACGAAAAGGGTTCTACTCAAATTGAGGATGACGCAACGAGCTATGGAAAGAAGAATGATAGGTGTAACGTTAAGGGATAAGAAAAGAGCAGATTGGGTGAGGGAACAAACGCGAGTTGATGACATCTTAGTTGAAATCAAGAAAAAGAAATGGGCATGGGCAGGACATGTAATGAGGAGGGAAGATAACCGATGGTCATTAAGGGTTACGGACTGGATCCCAAGGGAAGGGAAGCGTAGCAGGGGGCGGCAGAAATTTAGGTGGGCGGATGAGATTAAGAAGTTTGCAGGAATGGCATGGCCACAATTAGTACATGACCGGGGTTGTTGGAGAAGTATGGGAGAGGCCTTTGCCCTGCAGTGGGCGTAACCAGGCTGATGATGATGATGATGATGATGACACAAGTGTACCCGGGTAGGCTTGGCGGTCAGCTTTCTTCGGGGGTCATACGCTTGGGAAGGAAACCTGCGCCTTCAAAACCCCCCTCGAGGCACTTGTGAGACGAAAGTACAACTTGCCGCTGGAAGGCGAACCCACGACCTCCGCAGGATCCGTGCTATATTCTACTAATTGAGCTACGGCGGCAACTGCCTTCCCGTTCACTTTCTTGAGTGTTTGTGTACCTGCACTGTAAAAATAGCCGTAGGATAGTTGTCCAGCAACACTTTGGCAACAGTGATTCCTTGATGTAGCGTACGAGGGTTTATCGGGGGTTTGTTGCTTCTAATATTTATTCATTCATATAGAAATACTGTCAATCCCAGAACGGATATTAACAAGAAGGGGGAAAAGTCTGAAGAAGTAAATAATGTATTCAAAGTCAATAACACCCTTATAAGGGTGAGCCAATTTTGGGTGGCCTTGGTCTACACGTCCACGTTATGTATGCGAGAGATGGCCGCTCCCAACACCATGGACGTGCGCCCATGTATTCCGTTAGGTGGATTATATGGAGGACAAAGATTGAAGTAAATTCTTGGGTTTTACGTGCCAAAATCACGGTATGATTATGAGGCATGCCATAGTAGGGGACTCCGGATTAATTTTGACCAACTGAGGTTCGCTAACGTGCCCCGGAATCCAAGTACAGAAGCGTTGTCGCATTTCGCCCCCATCAAAATGTGGCCTCTGCGAGTGGGATCGAGCCCATGACCTCAGGCTCAGGAGCGCGACACTATAGACGCTGCGCTTCAGCGGCGGGCCCCGAGTCTTTCCCTTGCAACAGCTAAACATGCATAAAAACTATGCGACATCGTTCTACTTTCATGATTGGCCCATGCAGAACAAGCTTTAACGTTTTCTTGTTTTTTTTATTATTTTAGGCGATTACAAATTACATTGTCGTTTTAGCGCGCAGCACATGGCATAGACACAGGTACGTGCGATTGTGTAAGACTTAGTCACAGGTTGCGTCAGAATCCGCGTTTTCTCTAGTTTACACCCGTCTAGTACCTATGTAGAACCGAACAATCGGCATGTCGTAAACTTGCATCGAATGGCCGGAGTAGGAACTCATGCCTTAGCTTTCATACCGTCACGTTTTAGTGAGGACGAAGAAAGCAGCATAACTTGGAATGACCAAACCAGCTTTTTTGGGGGCGTACTTGTGCCCTCAAAAACTGGCTACACTCAAAGAACGGCAACAGTGGCGAACACAGTCGGCGATCGTCGAAAAGCTGATCAGCGGGTCAAGCGCGTCAGCTTTTATACATGAGCCATCGAATGTTCCAGAGTAATTGCTGGTGCCCGCATGTCCTCCAGAAAGTTCTACACCATTGGCTTCGCGCATAGATGAACCCGGATTACACAAGGTTCGGCGACAACAGACAGCGGATAGAACCATCGATATCATTCCAAAAACTTCTGATACATGCGGGCGCGTCCCGCGCTGAGCGATAACATTCGTTAGATGCTGAACATCACCCGTGAAAGGTAAACAAGTCCACGTGTAAATATAATCGTCGTCACTTTCGTCGTCGTCGTCTAGCTGCCTATCGCCACGCACACGCTCGCGTCACACCCGCAACTGCTTGCCTTGCACAAACATATTGATCCACCTGGTAACGCATAACGGAACCCCCCAAAAATGCTGGTTATTGAGCTACCTGCAGAATTCCTGACATAACATTGATTCCCACACGGCGTGTGACCTGCACAAGTTTCTTCCACATTCGCTTCTTTTCTCCTGCGTAATTAACCTCAGTCGACGAGTAGTTATTTTACCACTTGATTTCTCTTGAACTCATCGTCTGTTGACTAAGTATGACTGCTACCATGGAGGAACTGATACAAGCGGGGTGTGTACTATCGGGATACCGTTGCTTAAGTCATTTAGTCCGAGTATTGTGCTCTAGCTTGAAAAGCGTTCTCAATTAACTCCGCAAGTTAGACTGTGAGGTCGCTCCCCTGCAACTTTTGTCGGCTTTTTCTGAAAATTAATCTGTATTCTCCCTGCACTGCAAGAATGCACAGGTGATGACCGGCAGCACACTTTACTCACATCACGACTTGTGGATAGCACATCTGAAACAACTTATGGGAACAAATACGTGTGCAGGTCGTGGCTTTATATGAATCGTTTTGCTTTATTGAACAAGTTTCGGGCGGCCGTGCACCGCGGAGATGTGGCGAGCTACAGCGCGCTGTTGCGACTGGTGGTTCGAAAACGTGGGATTCTCTTTCCTTTTGCAGGGGTAAGTCAACGTGAGGCTGGGCCCGATATTCAGGACGTTTGAGAAACACGTTTATATTTACATATGTACAATAAAATGCAAAGTAATACAGAAAACTTGATGATGAAGTAGTCGCCGATCACTCCCTCCCTCCGTTCCTCCTTTTATGCCTTGCGTGATCATTGTTCAGTCACCTCCCCCATTCCGGTGTCAGGAGACCGATGACATCAGGTCCCACAAATCCGGAAGCCGGTCGCCCTTTCCGCTGACTCCGATCGTATTCTGACAGTTGATGGCCGTATCATCGCACTTACCGCGTCTCCGGCTTGGCCACGCCAGTTTGTGCGGCTGACAGGTGATGGCCGTATCATGCCAATTGCTCTAACCTCTCCTGAACGAGGTACTCCCGTGATCGTCATAAATCATCCGTGTCGAGAACCATTTTGACGAGGCCGTCGGCCCGTTCCCCATAAAGGCCGATCCACACGACGGACCAAGTCTGCGGGCCGATCGGTCACGTGATGTGACGTCAAGGCCCGCCGCGGTCCCGTCCGGCGCAGAGCACATCCACACGGCGGACAGCCATAGCAGACGGCAGAGAAGTCCAACCAGCTACACTATACACATTCCGGCTCGAGTCCCACAAAGCCTCCGGGAACTGCTCAACGAGGGATACAACATAAAAAACCTCCTCGTCACTCCAAGAGGACATGGTGTTTAAAAATATATTTGCTGCACGCACGTGGAGGCGTAACGGCGGACATGAAACGACTGGCTTTTGCTGAGCCGAAAACTAGATTGGATATGGCTGAAGAAATTCTGTTGCCAGAAAACATTCGTTGGCTACGTCAAAATCGCTGCGGTTTGCATGCGGTCTGCCGCCAAAACTGAAGCAGGAAAAGCCTCGGCGATTTGTTGGACCGCGAGGGCCGCGGTGTTGCGCGGACCAACGGCGGTCCGCACGAACTGGTGACGTCCTGTCACGTGATGCGCGGACCGCGGTCCAAATAAGCAATTTGGTCCGTCGTGTGGATCAGCCTTAATCGTGCGAGCCGTGACCGGAGTTGACGCGGGGCGAACGGCCGATCACAGCAGCGCCTACACAAATAGGCCAGCAGAGGAGAACGTCGTTACGCGTTTAAATACACGGGTGGCGGCGTAGAGTATATTGTTGTCACGGTAAGTGAAGCTTCGGAAACAACGTTCTGCGTTATCCTCTGCGCGGCGCCGAACAGTAAGCCCGTGCGCGTGCGGCCAGCGCATTGATGAGGCCCACGATAAGCCGATTATGAGCGCGCAGGCGTATAAGTTCTTCTGTCGAGCCTTGTTCACTCATGCACTGCATCTGCCGACCTGCACTTCCACACGCCCCTTGCGCACACAGATAATAAATCAGCGGTAGGGAGGGTTCGTCCTTAATTACTCACAGCAGTCGCCTCTTTCCCATCCTTCCGCATGCCTGTTTTACGTGCCACGAATGCATCGTCCGCTGTCAAAAGGAGGAACACTGCACAGCTATCACTGATATGCAAGGCGTCTATAGTGGATATCCTGAAGCACAGTGGTTTCAGTCTATGTTGACACGTTAGCATGAATTCAAATACATTCCCAGGTCGTAGTCCGTCCGCGACATGGTACGTGGTGTACGGCTTTGCGTGAGCGCTCGCTTCACGCTTTTTATTTCTTTCAGCCCCACCTGGCCACAACAACAGCCGGGATAGTGCGGTCTGGATAACACATCGGAACAAAACACGGAAACTAATGCAATCTTGCACACACGACGCCATTGCCATGGAACGAGAATTATGCACCAACACACACTACCATAACAGAAAACGCCATTGTGAATCGACAATATGGCCACTATATACAGCGAATACAGCTATATACAGTTTTTTGCTTGCCTCCATGATTACTACTAACAAGAAATCGAACTCCTGTGTTCCCCTGATTCTTCTCGCTTGAAGTATAGCACATTATGGAAAGTGTAGCTTTTCTAATGGATCCTTTAAAGGATTCTTATGTAGGTGACATACTAAATGCTCTGTTAACCGCAGTATACGTGTTTCCAGTATCGCTCCGCACACACTTGTCGTTCAAATGCCTATCACTGGCCGCAGTCGGCAAACAAGCACATTACATCGCTTAGGCCCAGGGACCCCCAGATTGCAGCACTTCTTGAGCCTTCGTCGATCCGGGTCATCAGACACCCAAGCGATGAAAATGTTAAACGAACACCGCACCCTCGACTCGCACGCCCGCTGCCTTTTCCTACTCAACAGCTGTGCACACACTAAGGCTAAAAAAATAGTTAGGAATACGCAACTACGCAACGAAACAAAGTCCAGATGATGTTCCCAAGTACTAGCAGTTCCCATGCGCACGGTGGCTTTTAGCAAATGGCGATGTAATAAAGCAGTTGAATATTAACTCACTCCATGGGAGACGAGGCATATTTAAAATTTTTTCAACTAATTACGGTTACGTTGTCAACAAACTGCACCATTACCAAACTATCGGCTTGTGTAGTCGACTACACTACTTGCATTCACTACGACGAATGGCCATTTCCTCCGACCGAAACGTCAGTAAAAACATATGCCATAACGTTCGTCTTTCTTTTTCTTCTTTGAATATATATATATATATATATATATATATATATATATATATATATATATATATATATATATATATATATATATATATATATATATATATATATATATATATATATATATATATTTCCTGCAAGTATATAAGCAAAGCAACCACCGCTGACGTTTCTCGCAGAGGCGCAAGTGCTGACATGTTTTATCTATCCGCGACATCCTTTCTTCGTTTGTTAACTTCTAGAAGGCTTTCCTATTTGCTTTCAAGTAAGCAAACATTGAGAATCTGCCTCTATAATTCTACCTCTAACCTACATGGAAGAATATATATATATATATATATATATATATATATATATATATATATATATATATATATATATATATATATATATATATATTTTAATTCTCAGGTTTTACGTGCCAAAATCATAATATGAGCGAACATTGTTTAACTGCGCGAACAAACGGACCACAGAGACAGCATGGGACAAGGACGGGCGCAGTCCTTGTCCCATAATATAAGTATGAAGCATGCCGTAGTGGGGGACTCCGGATTAAATTTGACCACCTGGGGTTCTTTAACGAGCACCCAATGCACGGGACACGGGCGTTTTTGCATTTCGCCCCCATGGAAATTCGGCCTCCGTGGCTGCGGGATTCGATCGGGCGCAGCCCGGGCTTGGGTTCGCAATGTCAAAGCCACTACACCCCCACGGCGGGCAAGGACCCTTTTTGCATCCCCGCCTATGCTATATTGACAAGTGCACTTATTTATCCTTTTCTTGGAGACTGCATTTCACCTCGGGGACTGCGTTTAACCCGCTAACAACTTAAAGTTGTCGCTCAGCGCAAAACGCGCCTTCATGATTGGAACTTACTCGAATGTTATCGTTGATTCTATCCTTTGAGCACGTTCTCGGCGAAACTTGTGTCATCAGATTGTATGCGCGGCACAAGCTATGTTGTACTTTTCGGAAGGCACGCGGGCTCCAGCGATTATGCTGGAACCTTCGATGAGTCGCGTATAAAAGCCGACGCGCTTGACTCATAGATGGCATTTTCGACGATCGCCGACTGTGTTCGCCGCTATCGTTGTGCTTTGAATGTCACTTGCTTTTAGTGGCACAAGTTCGCCCAAAAAAGAGTTAGTTTTGTCATTAAACAGTTCTACTACTGAGTTCTTGACCGTCAGTACAATGTGACAATATTTTGTGTTTGGCATAGAGAAGAGTTCCTTTTACTTCAGGAAAACTATGAGGTTAGTGGGATTTCCACCCTCCAACGATACAGTGGGTTTCCGGTCCTCAGTAATTGCTAGAAACAATATGTTTGTTCACGACGGGTAGTTAAATTTCCGCTGTCGATGTACTTGTAAACATGCTGCTGTAGACGCGAAGTTTCCAACAATGCTTTCAAAGAAATCTAAACAGCGCCACACTCGTTCTCACCAACAAAATATTTCATTGCTGCTGCCTGCAACACCATTACACTGCTACGTTTCAAGACAATTTGTTGCCAGTGGTACCACACAAACAACATACTGTAAAACCTGAACCAAAATGGTACACCCTGAATCAGGCACGCACCCAGAAGGGGGCCCGGCCCCCTACTCCCCGCCCACGGCAATACTCCTCACACACATTTCCAAAGTGCCGCCCAATCAATGCTGACACTTGACAGCTATTCAGCGGTCAACATTTTGCTTCCTTTCTCACTCCTTTTGGATGGCGGTAGTTATCGGCCTCTCCTGGCGTGTGAAGGCCAGTTTTCTCATCGATTCGGTGCCCGCGCGATTAACTCGAGATGCGTTCAGTTGTCACCATCTATTCAACGGTCACGCGCATCGCTGTTGCTTGGTTAGTTCAACCTTCTTTATTTAGACTGATCCAGGGAGCAGGTAAGGGATTCGGTTTGTAGTCAGCTGGTCTGTATGCTGGTGAACTAGTTGCGGCCGGAGAAAACGCCAGTTGCGTTTAACTTTCCCTTTTGCTTCATTATTTCCACGAGTGACGGCTCGCCGCGGCGCTGGCAGATTCTCGGAACCATATACCCGCGATATGGGTTAGATAAGGTCCAAAATAAAATAATGCGAAACAGCGTCCATCGTCAAACCCTGCAATAACCCTTAAACCCATAAGCGATATGACTGTCATCCGTTACCTCGTATATTTTTTTCCTAATTGTACAGCACTTTTCGTGCAAAATTGGCAATTGGAAACAAGAGTAGCAAGGAGCTGAGAAATTAAGCGATCTACTAAGGGAGAGAGCCAAGGCAACAGCCAAAGAAGAAGGAAAAGCGAAAATAACAAATTTAACCATTGTTTATGAAAATATTTATGGATCAACATGTTTGTATTTAAAAAGGAAGTAGTGAAAACGCCGCTGGAAGTGGAGAACAATTTTGCTTGTTTTTAATGACGCTTCTAGTCATCAGTCGAGCCGCCTGACGTAGCCACTTCTCTGCTGTGCTTACGCAGTGGGCGCAGTACGCCTAGAACCGCAGCGTCCTGCGCTCTACGTGGTTGTACGGGACTGGCGGCCACGCATCGTTACGCAACTTCCCAAATAACTATACGAGTCGGTTTTGGCACTTGGTAGAGCAGTAAACGAGGGATCTAAAAGAATTGTGATTGTACCGCAAATATATATTTCTGTATAATTCTTCCAGAGCTAACTAAAAAAAAAACGCCACTATAGTCAGATACAACTGAAGTCTGCATTGAAGCCCCGCCCACGCATTCATAATCGCCAGCCACTGTTCCTCCGCGAAGCTGCAAAGAATTCGTACTTCAAACTTTTGCTGTTACCCAAATATGGCGGTAACCACAAAATTAAATTATTAGCACGTAATTTTATATGTCTTCCATCGCCTAGTATATGGAATGGCGAAAGCCTAATTCTTTATTAAACTGAAATAAAAAGCTTGCTTTGCTGCGACTATTTATTGTCAAGTTTCACTTCAGTTGGCAGTGAAGTTTCATGAGTAAAGCATACTCTTCAGTGATAAATGAACTGTTCCGCAGACTTTTGAGGATTTAATTCATTAATTATGGATTTACGTGCCAAAACCACGATCTGATTATGAGGCACGCCGTAGTGAGGAACTCCGGAAATTTGGACCACCTGGGGCTCTTTAACGTGCACCTAAATCTAAGTATACGGGTCTTTTCGCATGGCGCCCCCATCAAAAATGCGGTCGCCGTGGCCTGGATTCGATCCCGCGACCTCGTGCTTAGCAACCCAACACCATAGCCACTAAGAAACCACGGCCAAGGCAGACTTTTGAAGCGTGAAATACTCAGACTCCATACACTTTGTCCATGTCTGTTGCACACCTCGTTGCTTCCTTCGATGAAAAGACTCTTCAAAAGCAGCAGACGCTCCGGAGGTGCGACACCATTTTGAAAAGGCTGCACGACGACGATTTTGTTTGCTTCTGTGATTGGCTGGCGGAGTAACACAACCCCGCGCGGTCTGTATGTCTTGGTTGCCAACTGCTGTTTTTTAAGTTGTATTCTACTATAGAAATCTATATTTCCCTTTCGCTTGTTTACGTGTTCCTGGCAGTGTTATTCCCATGCTTCTTTCATGCGCGAGTCCATTTGATGTGGTTCCTTGTTTGCCAAGTAAACGAGAGGTGTATCTCACAGGTGAACCTGTGAGACACGCCTTATTTAATTTCTCTTTGCGGGTTTACGCGTCTTTATGGCGAATCGTGGACGTTATTCACATTTGTATTACTAAAGGTACCCCCCTCATTTCCATGTAAAGGTTACCTTGGTATGCCCCCCCCCCCCTCCACGAAAAGAAATCCTGGCTACGTGACTGCCCTGAATGAAAATGACCTGCCGCGGTAGTTCAGTGGCTATAACGTTGGGCTTCTGAGCACGAGATCGCGGCGGCCGCATTCAGATAAGGTGAGTAATGCAATATCGCTCGTTTGCGATGCACTGAGTGCACGATAAGTAATTCTAGAGGGTCAAAATTATTTCAGAAACACCATCTCTAGGGTGTGCCTTGTAATCAGGTCGTGTTATTGGCCCGCAAAACCCACGATGTTTCTTTTTTTTTTAGAGCGGCGCCCGTTCCTGCGTTGAGCATCGGCGTCGGAGTAACCGAGCGAACGAGCACATGAAGGATGAAAGAGCGAACTTGGAGCGCAGTGGGGTATGAAAGACGGTGTTAGCGAAGAGAGCGCGAGGAGAAAACCGGAGGATGAGAGTATGGCGAAATTGTGAGGAGAAAAGTCATACTCTCCATAAGATCTGGGGCGCCCCTGCGTACATCAAGCAGCTACAGTATCCGTAGCAGCAAGGAGTGTAGTTTAGTGTAGTGTTGTCTCCTTTGTAAAAGTAACGCGTACCCACACTGGCTAAAAATTGGCTAGCCTGGAACTTTGTTGTCATTGTCATTGGAGACTTACAGAACGACGACAATAGCCGTAGCCGTAGTCCATTGATGGATTGCCTTTCTTTGTCCTGTGTTCAAGTTTGTTTGAAAACGTCTTTATTATGAAGGGACTGAGACTCCTCTGCTGTTGCCCTGATGGTGATGGGACTGCTTTCTCCGCTCGAAATCCCAGAAGGATGACCCCACAGCAATCGGAATTCTTGAATTGAGCACTATGAATCGCACTATGAATGTTTTGATACTACAGAAATTTGCAAATAAGGATAACGCACCGCCCAAAATGCGAACTACAGCTGAGCTCAACTTTCGTAGCATTAATTCACGCAAAGTCGTGAAAATACTTTTTTTTTTGTATACCGCGTCTTAGAAGTTCACTCATAAACGCAATCACACATACAGCAAAGACAACGACAATGACCGAAATAATGACGATGATGACTAGGAGGATGACGACTGCAACATGCACTTGTGCTTTCATGTAACACAAGGGCAAATCAACGAACTACTGAAGCCTAATTTATAATAGGCAAAAAAAAAGGCATGGCCAAGTTCACTCTCACGTGACATCTTCACTTGCTTCAGGTACGCTACTAATTCCCTGTGTCCTTTATAAAGCGAACACTGCGTCCGGTGAGCTAAAGAGACGCCTTGCTTGCGGCAAGACGAAAATACTTTCGTATTTCTCTGGTTTTTAAGCAGCTTACCAACATTGATCTTTATGGCTTTTTGAGCGGCGCAAAGAACGCAAGAAAGAAACGTCTGTTTATGTTTGTTCTTTGTGAAGGAAAGAAGGCGCGAAAGCCCGAACGCATCAACAAATAATTTTGCCTGCGTTTCAATAATTCAGCGCGAGTACGAAGAAGACTGCGTTTCTCCTATTTATACACACTGTTATGAAGTAGAAACAAGAATGGCATCGCACGCTTATTATGCCTGCGATCCGAGTTGCGCCGATTGGTTGAATATTTCATGGTTTTCCATTGATCCTGAACCTAGGTTTGTTTAGCACATAAATAAATCGATTGCTCGTGCGCTGTTACCGCTTTCGTAAATCATGTTTGAACATTTAAAAATAACAAGCTAACTTTTAAGCACAAGGAAACGCTTACGCATCAGTCGTTTTCGAAAGTTTAAATTACAGGAGGTGTTAAAAAATCTTATCTGTTTCAGGTGATGCGCTTTTCCACGCAACAAACCGTACTTCCTTGTGGTCACGAGTGAACAAGAAAGCTGTATTCTGTCTTGGTTTCAATGTCGTCGAGCGAAAGGATAGTAGTGACTGCTCTGGTGCAGAAATAGCAAGCGCATAGCTATGCGCACACAAGATGATCATTTTTTAGAATTTACCGATTTTTTAGAAATCGCGTATTGTAGATAACATAATCCTAGTCCAAGAGCTCGATTATTCAGACAGGCGGACATTTCTAGCACGATAAATCAAAACACATATTCAACTAATGAATAAAAGTCATTATCTAACTTTGTAATTAATTACTTTATGACCCATATGGCAATTTACGAATTGTAGCCGGTGAGCTTGCAAGGCGTAACCACTATAGGGATGAATTTCCAGAAGGACGCCAGTTTGGAGATATACGCTATACGATATTCCCGAGTGTTTATACTTTATTGTTATTACTATAACTCGACTTTGTTTGTTAATACTTTCTGTTCCTAGGATTGGTACTGCTGTTGTTAACCGCATTAAGTATACTTTTTCTATGTATTTATTGTTGGAGGTCCCTCCCTAGTCTTTGACTACGGGACCTCCTAGAGTTACTTCTGTAAAACATTTCAAACGCATCAATCAACTGAAACTGAATTGAAAAAAAAAGCAGTCATAAGCATGCACTGCTCGGCTTACTTTTTAAGAGAACGCTTTGTTCTGCATTAAATCACAAGAGTAACTAGAATTCCCATGTATTTCGCCCCACATTTAGGGAAGTAATATCTTGAAACTGGTGTCCTCCTGAAAATTCATTTCAAGTGGACACGCTTGCAACCTCGCCGGCTGCAATTCGTAAATTGCAATATGTGCCGAAAAAATAATTAGGAAGGTAATTAGTAAGTGTCTAAGTAAGTTGAATGTGTGTTTTGATTTCTCGTGCTAGTAGTGCTAGTAATGTACACCCATTCTACATTACTAACGTCCGAGTAATATCCGCCTCCTCGAATTGTCGTCGCCGCGGAGATACCATCCTACCACGACGAAAGACCACACAAACTTTGAAAGAGCCCTGACAGAGGCAGTTCCAATAACTAAACTGCTGGAATAAATAAGCTTTTTACGACAACGCCTCCATTGTGCCATCATTTGCTTAATTATACGCCTATTTTTGCTTTTAGAACCTGAAAATCCTTTTTTGGGGCGCTCTTTTTGTTTGCACAGAACATTCGGTTGATTCTTTCCACAAGACCGGGCAGCCTTCACAGACGTTGGCATTGTCAACGTTACCGTAATAGACTAGTATGAGAGCCGCACACATGTAACGGCCGCACCCCCAACTTGGCAGTCCAAAATTTGGAGAAAAAGTTCCAAACGGAGAAGCAATCGCGTTCGGTGCTCCGATGCTGTGCGTGTGCATCGGCGAATTGTCGCGCGCTGCGTGTTTTCGCGTGCCGCAACTAGATGGCGAGAGTTGCACGTCACCCTCTGATGCAAATGTACATCCGGGGATCCGTGGTGTACACAAGTCGCCGGCTGCACTGGCACTATTCTTTATTTGTTAGCGATTATGAAAAAGTAACAAAGCTATTCTGAAAAGTATAACATTCGTTATTGTAGCGGTGGGTGAACATGTACGACCACGATGGGTTTCATTCTCGTAGTCAGGAAGAAATTGGACCAAAAGGTTCGGTCCCGGGTAAAGGTCGCATCTCATTAAAATTGTCAATAAGAAGTGCGGCCCTTACACGAGTCTATACGGTAGTCGAGCTCTTGAGGGCCTTTCCCTGTCTGTCTGACGCTCTAGCAATGCCAGAGAAAAAGATAACCGAAAATCTCCTTTTCGGCATTGTACACGCAACTCCATGTTGCACTGCAGGCGGCAATTTGAGAGAGAAAATCGCAGCACTTTGAGAAGATGCAGTACCCATTAGAGCTGGGTGAGGCTTCTGATTCGCTTCCACTGCGTGTGTGCTGAGCGAAAGCTCGCAAAGAGCACTGGAAGTGCTGTCGATTGCAGGCACGCGGTCATGTTTTACTGCGCCTCCGCTCAGTCGTGGTTACACAGACACAGGGGCCGATGGCCCGTCTAGACTCTGTAATATGGATTAGTGGTAAACTCGGCCTCTAATCCCGCACTTCGCCGCTCTTTTTATCATATAAGTATATGTAAGAAGCTACATGCTCCTGCGCTCCAACGTGCGATGACAACAGAGACACTTTGCGACGCTTATATAACACCATCGCGAGTTCTGGTGAATAATTCCCGAGTCGTGACGTGGCAACCGCACCATTACAAAAGTTTAATGCATCAAATGTGTGTGTGGCAGCAGCGGTGAAAAAAAAAATCTTGTTCAGAGGTGTAGCCTGTCTTAGGCGAAGAACATGCATTTTTTTTCTGTATACAAAAAAAAGTCTTAGATTTTTACAAGCGACACTCAATAATCCCAGAGTGAATGAAGCCGTCAAACATACAAGAACACATAAACGCTTTATTCGCTTCGGTGGATGTTGAGCCCTAGTTTTAAGCTCGCAAGCTATATTCTGAGTGAGGAGAGGCACAAGCTTTAACCCCAACACCTAAGGTCGGTAATCATGCATTACTTGATCATGCAAATTTTATAAAATTTCTTATCGTACTCTATTCAACGCTTCTTTTTTTCTGCAAGATTCACTGACTTCAATAGAAGATTTGCAAATTTGAGGTTCTCTCATTAACAGTTCAGCAGCTTTCCATGCGTATTTTGCTTTTTTCGTGCTTGCTCCACTTGATGTGCCATTGTAAGCAGGAAAGTGTGGCTATTAAATCTACGCTACCTGCCGCTTATAGTGTCACAACAAATGCGTTATTCATGCTGTCAGCAGTACATGGATTGACAAAAAAAGTGGCCACTCGTGTGCCCGGCAAAACCCCGTGGAGTGATCGCTTGCACAGTATGCTTGCTGCCTTTCATAGTTGACAACGTCAGTTTTGACCATAAAAATGGGGTGTACATATTTGCCACATAAGGCAGGTTGCGGTTTGCAAACAACTCATAGTGCCTATTATGGCCGCTATCGGGCCTATTATGAGCCTTTATGTAGCTGTTTTAGATGCCTAAAACCCACAGTTGCATTGCATATACATCCGGTCTTTATTACACCTTGAAATCTGCTCATTATAAAAGTAGGTATAGCGACGACTGCCTATAATATTAATAAATTAGGGGATTCGAGATACAATGATAGTTTTTGCATGTCAAGATGCGCAGTAGGAGTGCACAAAGATCCCTGACAGATTATCCCGAAACATATAATTAAGTAAGATTCGTTCATTAACGTCATATTTATCAATGTTAGACCACCAATGCAAAATGAAGGTTTGTAGCTAATGGCGGACTCATAACAAAACAGCTTTAAAACGGGTAAAAAACACTTATTTGAAGCACACTGCCCCACAGAGTTCTGTCAAATTTTGCGCGCGAAACCGAGATCGAGCGTGTAGGAGCGTACGTATAACTGCGTCTTCTTGAATATCGTGCACTTGTGCTGAAATGGCTCTTCACAACCCTTGGGTAGTTTTGGGACGCAACTGTCTTTGCGTCCCAAAACTACCCAAGGGTTGTGAAAGGTGCGGAATAGATGTACTTTGTATTAATTCTGACGACCTTATAATTGATTAAATTTTCATAAATCCCAGTATAAGACCGTTTACGGATTCCGTCGCCATAGAGACCGCATAGGCCGGGAATCGAAATTGCGGCTTCCTGCTTGGTATAAGAGCAACGTAACTCGTAAGTGACCGCGGCGGGTGTTCACAAAAGAGTGACTCGATTCTTCTAGTCAACTATACGTTGCGAGTCCGTGAATATTAAGGAACTCTCACTCTTTAGACATGCCGAAATGCGTCTTGCCACATTAAAACACTCCTGCCCACTAAGTTTTCACTTGACTGTGCGGAACCATTTCTCTGACCAGCTCCTGCTAAGGTATGTTACTTGTGGGGTTTGTTTACGCTCTGTCAAGCATAACAGTAAAAGAAATGCCACAGTTAAGATTGCGACACCGAAAACATAAAGGCCGGCGCTTGCGCACAACTAAAATCGAGGGGCGCTGTAACGTAAAGCTATTCCAAGGTTTCCTACTCCATTTATGGAATCCGCCCTCCATGTACGATTGGGCAATTTTTTCCGGGCCACCTCCCACATCGCTCTTCTGTCACGCAATGCCAGAAAAACCACGAAAGCTGCTCATCTAGTGTGACGTGTACGCAATGAGTATGGATGATTAGAAGGAACAAATATAAAATAATTATTTCCAATAGTATGCGTTTTTCCCAGTCAGCACTCCGCAAATGGTGAGAAGTTATCGGGCTGCGCCAACTTCGCCTGCATGTCATGCGATGTCCCTAAACCGCGAAAACTCACCACGTCAAATGCCGTGTACGCATTAAATATGCATTAATATGTCGAACGAACCTTTTTTTTTTTTCAGAATAGTCGGAGACTGCGCCGTTCCGAAATGTATAGATGACCGCCGGCCATTCGCTTCGCTCTGGCGCTGGCTAGTCGGAACTGCCGGAGAGCATGGATCTATTTAATTGCGTATAATGATTTTTTTTTTTTTGCGTGGCAGTATAACGTTCGGGAGCCCTTTCACCACGTACGCCACATCGCTCTTCCAAATGTTCTCTGCTGTGGGTACATTCTAGCTGCATTGACCCTTCCGTTGCATACCGCCGCGATATTACACCAGAGACTGAAAGCTAAGCAAGAAAAAGCGGGCCAATCGTAGACTCTGACACCGGCCTCTTCATCAGGCTATCTACCTACTTTCGCTGCGCTAGCCCGGCCCAACCGAAACCCTCTCCATTTCTGCATGCTCCTCGCCTCTGAATCAGACAGACCTGTAAAATAAGGCAATGCTAAGTGCTTTGAAAGATAACAAAAGTGACCTGCTCTAAACGAGGAGAGCGTTTCATTGGCCCGTTCAAACAACGCTGCGAGTCGCCGCCTGATGCTTGCGTTGGCCGTTACGTAAATTTGACATCAGGAGATTGGAATAAAAGCAGACTAGAATAAATTTACGTTATAAGGCCCTAGCACTTTACCATTACATTGCATTCAGTACATAAACGATTCCTGCAACCATAAGTATGGCGCGTGAAGCAAATGATCTTTGCCCTAAGGGACAAGAAACCGAGATGCGTGGGAGATGCTCGCCGCACATTCAGGCGCTGGGAAAGGAAGGAAGCCAGGCGAGGTAGAAGGAGCTCCTTTCCGCCAGCCGGTGGACCACGTTGAGACGTTCGATAAGATGCCATCGCCTCAGGGAGGGCATCACGTTGTCCGAGATTCTAAGCTCAACTGTGGGCAATTTAGCTCAACCAGCCCCGCCAGAAGTGCAGAAACGTGATGCTTCTCTACTCGCCCGACAAGCTAAGAACAGAACGGTCAAAGAAGGCGAGTAGGTGCTGATCACGTTGCACAAAAGCAAGAGCAGCAGTATACTGAGAACAAAAAAAGAAAAAAAAAGGGGGGGGGCGTGCTTTCTCTTCTTAGATTGGGAAGTCGCACATCTGAAGGAAAGCATAAAGGTGTGGAAGTGTGAGCCGAATAAAAGAACCCATTTTCTCCTTGAAGCTTTAACGCCGCTGCCATACGACAGTGGCACAGTTTTGGGAGGACAGGCGAGAGAGACATAGTTTGGTGTGAATAACGTATGCATTTCACGCAGAAAGCGCAGGCGGCGCCCTTCAGTGTTGGCGTCGTGGCGTTTTAGTTTAAGTTCATGGCTTAAATGTCGCAGAAATTGAATAGTTGGAAGCCTCCTTGTGTTCAAAGCTCCATTGCAGGCAACATTTGCGCCAGAAATTCAGAGAATAAAGTCATAACATTGCTGTTCTTCTTTTCTTAAGATGAACGAGATAATTCGTGAGAAAGAGCGGTTTAATTGTTACAAGTAGAATTGCAATGTAATAGAGACGAAGTCTCCAAAAAAGGATGCAAAAACTCACAAAGGAACTCTGCCTTTGCTGTATCAGTCACCTATGACTCTAAAATCAGAAATTACGGCGTTTTACATATTTACTGCCAGTCTTCAACTTTTTTTTTTCTGTTTAGCAAATATGAAAGGAAAACGGAGTGGAAGGGACGCGGAGAATGTAACTGTTCCAGCTTTACAGTGAACATCCGAACTGTCCCACGCCATAGAGAATATAGAAAATACAAGAAGTATAACAGAAAAAGAAAGCCTAGTCTCCGAGGCTTCGGCCCTTTGCCGTCATGAGCGAAAACCACTGAAACTATTAGCACGCCCTGACGAAGATACACATATCAGTCCCGCCCTCATATATATATATATATATATATATATATATATATATATATATATATATATATATATATATATATATATATATATATATATATATATAGAGAGAGAGAGAGAGAGAGAGAGAGAGAAGTGGATGAGAAAACGCCGCCGCGGTAGCATCGCACCCCTAATGCGAAGACAAATTTCCGCTATGTTGTTCTTGGTGCCTTTGTTTTTTGGGTTCTCATAACATGGTTAAAAAAAGACGGGCCGCTCGGCTAACCCATTCTCTACTCGTTCACAACATAACGATGGTCTCGACTCCGGCAGCATTGATGCCTTGAGGTAGCTCCTTTGGGTTTATTGACCTGTTTCCTTCACCCAAAAAGGTTACGTATTCATGACGCCTGCGGCAGAAAGGATGTTTCACATCTGCCGCCAAGGTTTGCGAGTGGTAGCGCTGGCTAACACCCCAAGGTTAGTTCTAGTAGTAGTACATAAATACCTAATAAAGTGGATGGGGAAACCGCGCCGCGGAAGCTCAATTGGTTAGAGCAAAGCACGCGTAATGCGAAGACGTGGGATCGTTCCCCACCCGCGGCAAGCTGTTTTTTCATCCACTTTCATATCCATTAATTTAGCATATCTTTAATACAATTAGTAAGTGCCAGCAATTTCCACTATGTTATCTTTGGTGCCTGTGTCTGTTGGCTTCGCATGATATGATCAATAAAGAAATCGAGCCCCTCGGTTAACCCCCTTCTTCTCGTCCCCCCATATATATATATATACGAGGGCGAAACCAAAAAATGAACACTCTCCAAGGAAAGAAGTATTTTTATGCTGGATAAACAGCACTTAGTTCTCTCCACAGTAATCTCCAACGGAGTCAATACACGTGTTTTTGGCATAATGTAAGGAGATAGCGCACGATACGGCGCTGGCTTCTCGTGCTACAAAAATATAGCTGCAACATAAGACATAAAAAACAAAATAGTTACAACAAAGTTGCGCTGTCACGTACAAGTGAAAATGAAGCGACGAGATTAAAATGACGCCCTTAAAGCAATAATGCGCACAACGGTGTCACATAACAGATAAACACTGAAGCAACGATACTAACCACAATAGTATCACATATGCACTTTGAACATGAAAATAAAGAATTCTCTTAAGCATTTTTCTGTCCGTTAATGACGGCCAATAATGCCGCTGTCCTCCAGAAATGTTCTGTACTCTGTTAAAGCTCACTTTTGCATTGCCCTTGTTGGTCAGGGCCCAAATAATTTCTTCAGGCTGAGAGGTTTAACGTCTTTAATGACGATTTAAGTTTGCGTCCTGGTGTGTCATGGTGCGGGCATTCGAGAAAAAGGTGCTATGTCTGTTTGCAAACAAAGCCAAAATCCCACTAAGGAATTTCAGCATGGCCAATTCTGTGTAACAAGTGTTTCGTGTAGGCCTTAAGTGATGAATAAGCGCTTCTATGTTTCTATCTAAAAGTAAGTGAATGTTGGATTCAGTAAGCAGCTCAATATTGACACGTGTACTTATATTTATCGGGCGACCACGTTTCACCGCCTAACAAATGCTTTCGCACAGCGCAGGACGTGCCTGCATGTATCCGAAGTTTCTGGAAAGTTATCGATGCTTCTATATCCGCTGTCTGTTGTCGCCGAACCATATGTTATGTGATTTCATCACCTGACGCGAATGGTGTAGAACTTTGTGGAAGGCACGCGGGTCCCAGCGATTAGTCTGGAACATTCGATGACTGCTGTATAAAAGCCGACGCACTGGACCCGCTGATCAGATTTTCGAGGATCGCCGACTATGTTCGCCGCTCTCGTTGTGCTTTTAAGTGTAGCCTGTTTTGTGGGCACAGGTTCGCCCAATAAAAGCTAGTTTTGCCTTTCACAGTATTGCTATTGTGTTCTTTGACGTCACGACCACGTGACAATATATGATAGATTGGAACTCTTGGAATTTTGGTCAAACCATGTCTTTCTGCATATTTTTAATAATGTTGCTTTTAGGATGCAGCGCATTTCACTTCCCGAGATTGGAAGGGAAATCATATCATTGCAATTAATGCGCTTGTTCTACTGCATCGGCTGGTGTGTTGTCTGGAATATTACAATCTGCCAGTATCCACTGAAATACTATATCACTGTGTTTTCTTGCCGCACTGGTAACACCCTTGCTGTTAGGACCTTACAAAAATTTACAGCGGCCGACAACCGAGCTCTAATTAGACGTGCGATGACAAAAGGCGTAGTTGAAAACTATGTAATCATTCTGACAGCCTTCGGCACACGCAAATATCCGACAAGAGAATTTCACAGAGGGAGATATGAAACTCTCATGTCGCATATTTCTGTGCCCCCAAGGCTGTCAGAATGATTACATAGTTTTCAACTACGCCTTTTGTCATCGCTCGTCTAGTTAGAGCTCCGTCGGCCTCTATAAATTTTTGTAAGGCCTTAACGGTGAGGGTGTTACCAGTTCGACAAGAAAACACCCTTAAGGGTGTAAACATATTAACATATCGTGCTGCGCTTGGTTTGCCCTTTCAAGCTCTTTGAGTGTGTCATAAATTATAATAACATTTTAGGTGTTCATTTCGGTTCTGCAAAGCGATGTGAGTGCCGCCTGGGAGCGGCTGAAAACTGCACTCTTAGAAAAATGTGCAAAGTATCTTGCCACACAACGATAACCGTCATCTGTCTTGACCGCGCTTCCTTTCTTTAACGCCGCGAGCCCGGAACTTCCCAGTCACGAACGGCATGCGCGTTGTCAGTGTGACACAGCCTTCTGGACAGGAAAGTAGCGAGCGCCGAGTTTTCAAGAAAGGAAACGCGAGCAAGGCAGATGACGATTATTGTTGCGGGACAAATATACGCCCCACAGGCTGCAACCGTTTTAAAAGTGTACCCACTTTTTCGCCTGTCTTACGGAAGTTATAAATTTTATCGCACACGATGTTGCACGCGATAAACCAAATTAATCTTTAAAAATTAAATTATGGGGTTTTACGTGCCAAAACCACTTTCTGATTATGAGGCACGCCGTAGTGGAAACCTCAGCAGTCATGGAGGCATTACGGAATCAGGGTGTAGATGAGCCATATGTAAAAATACTGGAAGATATCTATAGCGGCTCCACAGCCACCGTAGTCCTCCACAAAGAAAGTAACAAAATCCCTATAAAGAAAGGCGTCAGACAGGGAGATACGATATCTCCAATGCTATTCACAGCATGTTTACAGGAGGTATTCAGAGGCCTGGAGTGGGAAGAATTGGGGATAAAAGTTGATGGAGAATACCTTAGCAACTTGCGATTCGCTGATGATGTTGCCTTGCTTAGTAACTCAGGAGACCAATTGCAATGCATGCTCACTGACCTGGAGAGGCAAAGCAGAAGGGTGGGTCTGAAAATTAATTTGCAGAAAACTAAAGTATTGTTTAACAGTCTCGGAAGAGAACAGCAGTTTACGATAGGTAGCGAAGCACTGGAAGTGGTAAGGGAATACATCTATATACTTAGGGCAGGTAGTGACCACGGATCCGGATCATGAGACTGAAATAACCAGAAGGATAAGAATGGGCTGGGGTGCGTTTGGCAGGCATTCTCAAATCATGAACAGCAGGTTGCCACTATCCCTCAAAAGGAAAGTGTATAACAGCTGTGTGTTACCAGTACTCACATATGGGGCAGAAACCTGGAGGCTTACGAAAAGGGTTCTGCTGAAATTGAGGACGACGCAAGGAGCTATGGAAAGAAGAATGATGGGTGTAACGTTAAGGGATAAGAAAAGAGCAGATTGGGTGAGGCAACAAACGCGGGTAAACGACATCTTAGTTGAAATCAAGAAAAAGAAATGGGCATGGGCAGGACATGTAATGAGGAGGGAAGATAACCGATGGTCATTAAGGGTTACGGACTGGATTCCAAGGGAAGGGAAGCGTAGCAGGGGGCGGATGAAATTAAGATGTTTGCAGGGACAACATGGCCACAACTAGTACATGACCGGGGTAGTTGGAGAAGTATGGGAGAGGCCTTTGCCCTGCAGTGGGCGTAACTAGGCTGATGATGATGATGATGACATTGACCTCACTTTCAAGCTTATTTTTTTTAATGTGTGGAGCCAAGGATAGCTGCCAATTAAATATTATTCGAAGAAATCGGTGTTGTGTGTAATTTAATGTAGGTTCTTCCAGAATTAGATGACAATTTTTCAAGTGCTTCCGGATAAACGGCAATATGGCTGTTTTTGCGTGTGGTAGAGTCACCACGCTCTCCCTTAAAAAGTAGCTCACAATACTTATTCCTTCTTGCAATGTCATCTGAAGAAAATACACGTTACACCCAGATGCCCAAATACACTCATATTCTGCATTAATCGACAATCGTAAACCAGAGGGCAGCCCTTTTGCTATATACGCCATGTTGCAGGTAAAAAGGAAAAGGCTGAGCACGCAACCTTGTGGTATTCTGTTTGGCATCATGATCAGAACGCTTTCCTTATCATTTTTACACAGATATTTTGCGACCTGTTACGCATTTAGAAATCAATCGTAATGACCTGCCAGGCACTCCGAGCTCTAACACAGAAAGAAGACGGGAACATGGCTAACAGTGCCAAACACCCTCTTTATGTCTAAAAATACCACTATTGTCAAGTTTCCACAAGCAAATTAATGTTCTACACTTGTTATAATATGCAGTATTGCAGCCATTATGCATCTCTGTTGTCTAAAACCTGTAGGTAGTCTATCCACACACGCGTTTCTCTGCATAACCATTGAAGTCGGGCATCAATCATCTTCTGCATTAATTTACATAAGCAGCTTCTCAAGCTAACAGGGAGGAAGAAGTCCAGACACAAGGCTGCCTAATCCAGTTTAAACATTGGAATTCCGCGAAAAAAGTTTCCAAGGCACTTGTCCAATTTCGTTTTCTCCCAATGTTCGAAGTAACTCTGGAGCCTGTCAATGTCACTGCTTTTGAATGACCCCGACGAAGTTGTCTTCACTTCGTTCGTATTGGTAAATCTCCTCAGTTTAACGAATTCTCTTTCTTTTTTAAATATAGAAAACATCTGAAAGAGCTCACTCTGGTGAATACGGTGCGTGGGAACGGCGGCCTATCCATGAGAGGCAAAGTGCCACGTCATAGCCAAGGCAGTGGGAGGTGCGGCGTGGTTGTGATGGAGAAAGCAATCACCCCCCTTCCACAATTTTGAGCTTTTACCTTGCTCACTATTTTTTTTAATTATTCGCCTTAGTACCTCCATGTAAAACAGACTATTGACAGTCTCTCCAGGAGAGCGAGAGAGATAAAGACAAAACTTGATTTTGATGGCGCACGGAGAGGAGTGGATCCCAGTTATGGGTGGAGCCTTCAGTCCAAGACTCCAGAGGCGGTGGCAGCACTTACGGCTCTGGCGATCAACTTTCGCTGATCCTCCAATCCCGAGCTGGTCAGCACCATCTCCCACTGCTCTTGCGTTGCGTTTTGGTTGGGGGAGTTATTAGGATTTTTTTGGCAGGCCCTTGTGGTGTGGTATGGGGTACCTCGCTCTGTACAGAAAGGACAAAGGGGTTGATAAAGGGGGGGGGGGTGGTACATCGCATGGAGGAGCGTGAGGTGAGGATAGGTGTTGGTCTGGAGTTGCCTCCAGGCCGTGGCTTCAGCTCTGGTGAGAGGCGGGTGCGGTGGCGGCATCGTTCTTCTCGAAAGGCGGTAGTGCTGCAGTATCTCATAGTACGTGTGTAGTGCTTGTGGACTGGGGTATTCTGGCGTCTCTTGGAGTTTGCGGTTGCAGTGGCCTCGGGTTATCGTGCGCGCAAGATGGCTTCTTCTGACGGCTTCGTGTCCCGGTGTCTAGATTATCGTGGTGCGGGATATTTCGTTGAGGCGGTTGAGAATATCGCATGCTAATTTATGTAGATGGCCGTTCGCGTAGACTCGACATGCTGACTGACAATCTATCGTGGTGCGGGATATTTCATTGAGGCGGTTGAGAATATCGCATGCAGTGATTCTCGCTGCAATCTTTCGTCGCCGCATCACGCATTAGGATAAATGCCCGCGGCACAAATGGTGCATCGTAAGCTCGCAATAATATTTCCTGCATGACAGACCACCGCAAACAGTTTGGGAATTCACTCTGACGAGGGGCAGACGCACACTACTGACGCGATTCGGTTCAGTTCGAAGCGCGGGCGGCCATCTTCTCCATCGGCGGGGTCACCGGCGATCCGGGTCATGACGTCTGTCGAGAGTGCGCGCCGATTGGCGGAGGCTCGTGTGCATCCGCCTTGTAGGACTAAACGCCCCTTTTTCCTAAAGTTGAGCGTGTGATTGCGCATGACCGGTGTGCTTCGATTAACTCCTCTAAGCTGTTGTGGATGCTCAGAGATAGGATTTTCGTTGTGTCGTGCCCTTTGTACGCTTTCCGTAGTAATACGTTTATTTGGGCGTTTTATGTTGATGTCAGGTTGAGATTAGGTGTCGCGCATGTGACTCTGTCCGTGACAAGGGCTTGAGGGAAGCGTAGTATGTCTGCTTCATTCATGCCATGTCTGCGACTTGTGACTCTATTGATAATACGAGCTACGCTGTAGGCAGTTTGTCTTATTGCGTTTATAGTGTGCTTATTGCGAATGTTATCTTGCATGTGAATACCTAATATGCGGAGTGCTCGAACTCTGTGTATAGGTTTTTGGTTGAGGTGTATTTCAATAGCACCTGTGTCTGTGCTTTTTCTTCTGGATTTCTTTTTGAGAATAAGGAGCTCGGATTTTTCTCGGAAGCAAACCAGGCTGAACTCTTCGGCGTATTCGGTGACACTGTCTGCCGCCACTAGTAGGGAGTTCTCCTGTTCTCCATCCGAGCCTTTAGTTGTCCAAATGATAATGTCGTCCACATATAATGCGTGACGAAGGTATGGGATGTTCTCTAGACACTCTGGGAGGTTTTTTTATGGCGAGATTGAAGAAAAAAGGGTGGTAAGACTGATCCTTGGCCAGTGCCTCTAGTTAGGACCTTTTTCTCTTTTGTTCTCAGGGTATCCACACCTACCCTTGCGATGCGGTCCGTGAAGAACGCCCGAGTGTAGTTGTAGGTTCGTTGGCCGCTATTTAGCTGCGATAAGCTTTTTTAGGATGGCCTCTTGAGCTACGTCGTCAAATGCTCCTTTAAGGTCCAGTGCGAGTATGCATTTTGCATGTGTCGTGACATCGTCCAGTACTTATTCTTTCAATTGGAGTATAGTACGTCTTGAGACGCCAAATGTGGCCTGAAGCCGTACATTTTGTCCGGAAGGAAACCCGTGTCATCCAAGTGAGGCTTCAGGCGATTGAGCACCACGTT
Source organism: Dermacentor variabilis (assembly GCF_050947875.1). Taxonomy (NCBI): domain Eukaryota; kingdom Metazoa; phylum Arthropoda; class Arachnida; order Ixodida; family Ixodidae; genus Dermacentor; species Dermacentor variabilis. The sequence continues at coordinate 270,360,042 of NC_134568.1, read as the reverse complement.
TTAGAAAAATTTCCCCAGGCACAACATCAGGGATATGGGTCTCATGTTGGTAAGGCCTGGAGGCTTGCCCGATTTTGGTATAAGCAGTATGTGAGCGTGCTTCCATTCCTTTGGTAGTGTTCCCGCTTCCCAATGGGTATTAAAGACAGTCGTTAGGACTTCTATCGAATCGTAGTCCAGGTTTCTGGGTATTTATTTGTGAGCCAGTCTTGTCAGGGTGCCGTGTTTCGAGTTATCGAGTAAAGCGCTTTCCAGACTTCCGGAATTTCGAATGGGTGATCAAAATCTTCGTTTGGGTTCCCACTTTGGTATGGATGCTTGTTCCCGTGTGTGGTCGCTGATGCATTTTGCCTGTAGCTCTCACAGAATCTCTCCGTCCGAGCCCGGCTGGTTGCTAAGCATGCTGTGTGCGTGGTTTGTTGTTTGCTTTGTGATGGGTCCAGTAGGCGTTTGAGTATTGCCCCGTTTTGGATGAGCTGACCTTTCCGCTCAGGCTGGCGTACATCTGTTGCCAATTATGGCGCACGAGTACCGTCGTGTATTCTTTCGCCTGTTGTGTAAGAGCGCCGCTATGCGCAATTTACTTTTCTATAGCCTAATGTTTTGTTTGCACCACCTGTTCAGAAGGCTTCTACGAGCGTCCCAGATATGCACGAGATGTGGGTTCACCTCCGGATTTTCCGTGGTGAGCTCATCCAGGAAGATCAAATTACCGCTGCAGAATTCTGCACACGCCACAGAAGCAAAAAACAAAAAACAACCAAAAAGAAACCACGATAACTGTCTTTATGCGAGCACCCTTTTCGCATGTTTTTCGGCCTTGGTTAAGCGTGTTCAACTGGCTGCAGCAACTTGCTTGGTGTAGGGGTTATACCCACAGCAAGAGCTTTCTTCACCCGTGGTGATCTTCGAAGGAATGTCTGGCTCACTTTTGCTATGTTTTTTTAAATCCTGGCACATAATCAAACAAATGTTCTTTGCTCAACTTTTCGTCCTCTCGGAGCAGACGGGGGAATAAACTTTGTGTCAACGCAGCTCACTTCGATTCCACGATCAAAATTCACTCACAAGCGGTGCATATCATACCAGCTGCTTCTGAAATTTAAATTTCATAGTGACGACTTTCATTGTTCTTTTGTTCTCTTCTCTCTCTCTTTTTTTTTGTCGGGCCTTTTCGACAATCTCGTATGGACGCGCGTTTAAGGTCGGCTCAAATGCGGATGTTTTTTTAACCCTGCTTTCTGCTCTCAGAACCGCTGAAGCCAATCAAATACTCGCGCACGGCTCCACGCGTCCTCCACAGACATCGTTAGATGTATTTCAAGTGTCTTTTTTTTGTCTGCTTTTTAAAAGCAAGAATCAAAATTTCAAGGAGATCCATTGCTTGTTACAAACAGACGTCAACATTTCGCAAGAGCAGCGCGACATCAGTTGGAACAACAGTCACCAGAACCCTAAGACACTTTGCGGTGACGACGGCTTGGCTACTGACTTGTGAAGCGTCTACCTATACCCACTTAGCGAGAGAACACAGCAATACAATAAGTACGAATAGTTGCATGAAGTCAGTCCATGTTTATTTTTTCGCGTTGTCCTTGGGAAGGGGGTTTTCCTTCCATATATATAGTCAATCGTCATACACAAGAATAAGAAGGGGAGGGGTCCAAACGAAAGTAATAGCTCAATAGCTTGTGAATATTCGGTCGCACCCAACATTGGTTTCAAGTATCTACGGTATCGCAGTACACAACCTGGGCCCTCTATTATCATGTCGCCTCCCTTCTATAGCGGAAAAACTCGCTGCCTAACTATTGGGTAGCAATTTGTGCTCCTCGCACATCCCACCAAAGCACGTTACGCCATTGGCGAAAGCTTTGCTGCTATCTTTGTACCCCACTCACCAGGCATTAGCACCCCGGTAAATCGGACAAAAGCTCGCCCTACATTGCCTGTTCAGGCATCATCTCTGATTCCTTCTGTCCGCGAAACGCAGCTATCGTTTCTGCACCGACTGCTCAGTCGAGCGGACCATCCTATGCGGTGGCTTTGGTCATCCGGGAAAAAGGCCAGGTGCCACAATCAACTTGAAAGCATGGAACGTTACACCGCTGACGGCTGCGGAATTCCCGGTTCTCAGTAACCTCCTGGGAAAAGATTCGTGAGCAGCATTCTGAAGTCACCCTGCGCCGGTTCCTACATACAACCTTTCCACCCCTACGTGTTCGGCGGCCGGCAATGCGAGTAAGAGATTACATCCCCCACCTGCACTCCTCAGTGGCTACCGGGCCACGGCGGCACCATAGGTAAAGAGCCCGCTAAGGCATGAACAAAACTGCAGTATTTGTCTGCAGCCCCAGCACGTTTCGCAACTCAGGCCAAGAATAACGACGCAATTTTATTTCGGCCTGCAAAGACTGTCCGTGGCATACTCATTATTCTGGGCCCAGTAGAGAGACCGACTGCAGAATATGTGCAGTGATTAGTGCACATTGAGCAACATTCAGTTTTCAACGGTGCCAGCAATCTTGGTCCCCTCTCTAAAAACTGCAGGGCATCTGAGGACACCATAGTGAAGCTCCGAAGGGCACAAAATCGAACATTGGGAACGCCATTTCAATGCAGATATCAATTCGGATGCGTCTATTCTAGATACTGGTAAATATGTTGGGTAGACGAGGCAGAACGGGCAGCATAGTGCATCGCATCACATTTATCTGGACCGAATGCGTGTTAGCTACTTTCTGCTCAAGGGACCCGCACCGTATTAAGCTCCAAGGGATTACGTTTAAAATTGGGGGAGATGGAACGTGAGACAGGGTAGCAAGTGATAAACCCTGGCTTACATCGACCCCAGCAACTGATTCGTGAAACTGATTCGTGGCATATGTCAGCACGCACGAACGCACACGCTCAAGCGCGCTTGCACACATTTACACACAAATGGTCACTCCGATTAGCAAAGCGACCCAGTTGTTGCTCCACCTCTAACGTTACGGGAGCATGATGTCAGCATATATATATATATATATATATATATATATATATATATATATATATATATATATATATATGTAGCATAGCCATGGCGTGCTCGCAATAACGTCAGACCAGTGAAGCCTCAGCGTAGTCAGTAGAACAAAATAAACGTTTATTCAAAGGTGTAGAGCGTATTTATAAGTAGCCGAGTGGCAGGAAGATAGAAAGGAGCACGTGTTAGTAGAGATAGTCCGAACCCGAAGGATCGCCAGATGAGGCGATAAAAGGTGCGCGCACTTCGAAAATGCGTTAAGTTGCAACATTCCTTCCTCCTCAGAAATGAAAGCGTTGCACTGGCTTGCGTTCTCTCGTTGAGCGTCTCAGAGTTTGTTGGGCGACACCTGTATGCAACGGGGCCACTGGAATATCTGGTGCCGCAAAGTCTGGAGAACGGGTGCCATTTGGAATGCGCCGAGCGGTTATGCCTTCATCCGGATTCACCGTTTCTGGATGCTGTAGTTGTGTTGCTTGGTCCGGCTCACTGCGATGTGTGGTGGTTGTAGTTACTGTCGGTTTGACGCCTGGTACTTCCTGTCGAGGGCGGACCTGGTCCACGTGCCGCTGGATGACTCCGTCTGATGTTTCCACGGTCACCATTCTCGCTCCCGACGTCGCCTTCACATGACCGGGCGTCCACTTGCTCCCCACACCGTAATTGCGGGTATACACTTCACTTGCAGGTAGCGGCAGCCAGTCATCTTGGTCCTCTTTTGGCCCTGCAAGTGCTGGAGGAAAGCATGTGTCCAAGCGTGAGCGTATTTGATAGCCCAAAAGGAGCTCTGCTGGGGATTTACCCGATTTTCGCGGAGTCCTCCGGTAGTTAAATAGCAACCGTACTAGGTTCTCTTCCAGTTTTCCTTTCGTCATTTTTCGAAGACCATCTTTTATCGTTCGCACTGCCCTTTCCGCCGCACCATTAGACTGGGGATGGTATGGAGCGCATCGAAGGTGCACAATGTTGTTGTTTGCCACGAACAACGCGAAGTCTTGACTGGCAAATGGGGTCCCGTTGTCAGAAACGATCGTGCGCGGTATTCCAAACCTGCTGAAAATGCCACGCAGACAGTCAACGGTAGTCTGCGTTGAGGCATGTGACAAAGGTATTGCTTCGAGCCATTTGGTGTGTGCGTCGACTACTACGAGTATCATTTTTCCGCAGATCGGACCCGCGTAGTCAATGTGAATACGGGACCACCTTTCGCCTGTTTCAGGCCAGTTAACGACGGGAGCTGCAGTTGGCATCGGCAGATTTTGCACACAGTACTGGCATTGTGCAGACACGTCTTCAATATTTTTGTCGAGGCCTGGCCACCAGAACAAAGAACGAGCGACAGATTTCATTGCCGGTGAACCCTGGTGCGTTTCATGTAGAAGATGCAGCACTCGCTCCCTAGCTTCGGTCGGTATTATGACCCTATTACCCCAGTACACCAGTTCATGTGCTACGGATAATTCGAGCTTGCGGTCAAAAAACGGCAGTACGGCCCGGGCCGTTCCGTTTGCGTTTCTGGGCCACCCATGTAATATGTACCGTTTGACCTCGACCAGGACAGGGTCAAAAGCCGTTAATGCTTTCAGCTCACGCGTTGTTATGGTGCCATTGTTCAGCTGGTTTAGCGACAGCACATATTCGGGCGGCTCACCGTCATCGTCAGATTCCGAAGATCTTTGCGGAAGTCGGCTGAGGGCGTCAGCGTTCAGCATCTGTCGTCCTGGTGCATACTGTAGCCGGTAGCGGTAGGCCCCCAGGTGGAGTGCCCAACGTTGTATCCGTGCGGCGGCCATTGTGGGCGTCTGCTTGTCCGATTTCAGCAGGCCCAACAATGGCTGGTGGTCAGTCACTAAGGTAAATTCCCGACCTAGAAGGTAGTCGCGGAATTTCGTGACGCCAAATACCAGTGCCAGTGCCTCTCGCTCGAGCTGCGAATAGTTGTGCTCCGCCTGCGTTAATGTTCGCGAGCGGAACCCAATGGGCCTGTGAACGTTACCGGTCGTGTGAAACAAGACAGCTCCCACACCGTACGGAGACGCGTCACACTCAAGTTTAAGTTCCTTCGAAGGGTCGAAATGAACTAGAACCTTGGCTGTTTTAAGGCTTTGCTTGGCAAGATCAAACGCGTGCTCTTGCGGCTGTTTCCATTGCCAGCGTGCGTTCTTTTCAAGCAGTTGATACAATGGGCCAAGTGTGGTTGACATGTTCGGCAGAAACCGCGCGTAAAAAGTAATCATACCCAAGAATGAACGAAGCTCACTGACATTACAGGGGCTCGGTGCCTTCATGATAGCGTCAAGGTTTTTTTCTGTCGGATGAAGCCCATCACGATCGATCCGATGGCCTAGATAAGTTACTGCTGGGCTGCGCAAGTTGCATTTATCGAACCTTAGCTTTACACCGCGCTCTCGGAAGCGCTGTAAGACGTTTTTCAGCCTTTCGCCGCCGTCACTCGCTTTTTCGGAAATGAGCACATCGTCAAGATAAGCCTGTGCTCCTGGAAGGCCAGCCAATACCTCATCCATTTTCCTTTGGAATATTGCGGGCGCTGAGGCTATACCGAAAGGAAGTCGATTGTAGCAAAATAGCCCTTTTGGCGTATTAATGACGCAAACTTTCTTCGCGTTATCGTTTAGCGCCACTTGATTGTATGCATCCCGTAAATCCAAAGTGCTGAAATAGTCCCCATCGTGTAATCGGGCAAACATATCCTCAATGATTGGCAATGGGTATTGCTCAGTTGCACACGCTGGATTTACTGTGGCCTTGAAATCGCCGCAGATTCTTACTGCGCCGTCTTTCTTAAGCACTACGACTATGGGTGTTGCCCATTCAGAGTGTGCCACCGGCGACAGCACGCCCACAGAAACTAAACGGTCTAGCTCGAGTGACACTCGCTCGCGTAGCGCGTATGGAATGGGTCTGGCCTTGCAGAACTTGGGTACGGCGCCTTCCTTCATGTGCAGGCTGGCTGGAGGACCCTTGATTAGGCCCAGTTCCTCGGAGAACACGTCGTTGTAGTCATTGAATATGCTGTTCACGCTGGATTCGCTCGAGTCATGTGTTGCCGCCGAGTTCTCTACAAAACTAACCACTGGAGCACCTGCGCTGTTCAGCCGCTGGATTAAATCGCGACCGCAGAGGCTTGGTCCCGCACAGTCCAAGACTGTCAGCGCACACTCCACTGTCACCCCTTTATGACAAACCTGGAGCGCAAGCTCCCCAAGTACTGGAAGGCGTCCTGTGTAGCAAGATAAATTGAGACTGGACGGTTTCAGTTTCGGCCATTGCTCACGGTGCTTATAATATAGTTCACGCGGGATGACACAAACGGGCGACCCGGTATCAACTTCCATGCTCAGCTGCACACCGCACCAATCAAACGTTCGGCGGATCGGCGGTTCCAGACAGCTTTTTCGTTGGGATACCAAAGTCCAAATGTGGGTGGCTTCGGATTCCTTGTCGGCTGAGGCTTCCGTCCCCAAGAGGGTGTTAGTTTGGGCTGTCCTTGCCGTGCCTTGTTCTCTAGCCCCGCGACTTCGACATTTCCTTGCAAGGTGACCACGTCGTCCACAGCGGTAACAGCGAGCGTTAGACCAGGAGCAACACGCGTCATTATGTTTTGTACTACCGCACCTTGCGCATTCTTGACGTGTGGCAGCCCTCCTCTCATCCACTAGAGTTTCTTTCCGATACGCCTGTACTTTTAACACGGGTGTCGTTGCCGGTCCGATCATCTCTTTTACATCACTATCCGCAGCCTCAGCTGCGAGGGCCATCGCTTCAGCGTCTTGTAGCGTTAATTCTCGCTGTGCCAGTAGCTGCTTCTGCAGGGCACCTGACCGTATTCCACAAACAATGCGATCTCGAAGCATGCGATCCAAAGCACTGCCAAAATTGCAATTGTCAGCTATTCGGCGAATGTCTACCAGGAATTCATTAACAGGCTCGCCCTCCGCTTGACAACGACTGAAGAACTTGTAGCTTTCGGTGATTTCGTGTCTTTTGGGACTGTAGTGCTCACTCAAAACTTCGACGACTTCTTCATACGTCAATGCATTTGGCTTGCGTGGAGCCACCTTCCCTGCCAGCACTTGGATCGTATGCGTATTTAACGCAGCAACAAGCAATGCTCTTTTCTTAGTCGAGTCTTCAATCGCATTCGCTTCGAAGTATGCTTCTACTTTAATAAGGTACGGCTTCCACTTATCTTTGCCTTCTTCGAAGTCGGGAAGTTGGTGAGCCATGATGACCTTGGTTTCTCGGTTCTGCGTGGGTTCCGGTTCAGCGTCGACTTTCACTGCATGGGCGATGTCCATCTTCGTCGCCACTGTAGCATAGCCATGGCGTGCTCGCAATAACGTCAGACCAGTGAAGCCTCAGCGTACTGGAATATTATGAAATGAATTCTGGGGTTTTATGTGCCGAAACCCCGATTTCATTATGAGGCACGCCGTAGTGGAGGACTCCGTATTAATTTTGACCACTAGGGTATCTTCAAGGTTATCCCAGTGCACGGGAAACGGGCTTTTTTTGAATTTCACCCCCATCAAAATGCGGCCGCCGCGGCCAGGATTTGATCGCGAGTCATGCTTAGCTGCGCAACACCATAGCCGCTAAACCACCGTGGCGGGTACTAGAATATTATCAAACGAATGAACATACAAAACAGATGGTGCGTTTGAAAGACCTTGTTGGAGCTCAATGCTACTCAAGAAGCAGCGAGTTCACATTCAAGAACTAGCTAACCGGACGCGCGTTAGGTTGACCACTCTACCTTTTCTCTCTCTCCTTCTCTGATGGTGTTGTTGGTGACGTTGGATAAGAACAGGATCTACCCATACGCCAGCATGGTTATTTAGGCAAGGGCGTGCCGATTCTCCGAACTGTACTTCATGCGACGAGACAGGAAACATTCAAAACTTTTTGTGGGGCTGCCTAAGCTAGCACAATGCAAGAGACACTCTTCTGGAGAACTCCAGAAGGAAGTATTTTCCGCATGCATAAATGTAACACCTTGTGCTTCCAGAAGGGTCAATTACAGTCCCTGAAGAGGCTTCATATCTCTTTATAGTACTCCTAAGAGATACTCGTTATCTCCTCGAGTGGTATCACAGAGAAATACATGAAAATATTTTCCGGCCAGCCCACTTCCGCACTTACCGCGAAAAAACAATCCCGCGGACGGAAGCATCCGGTGTCAGATATCCACACGTGTACAGACAGATCGTGCCATAATAACTGCTCTGCATCAGCACTCGTCATACCACATTTGACGTTACAGCAAACATTTAAAATTTGCCGAGTGACATTTTGCACCGTCGCTCAACGTTTTGTTATTACTATAGGCGCTGCCCTTCATAGCATCAGTAGAGAATGTGCGCACAGGGGGAATTTTTAGTGCTTCTCAAGCCGCACTCGCCTCACTAAAGGGCATAGACAAAAATGTGTTGGATACATATTTATTGTACGAAACGATGAAAGAGCTCACAAGCACAAGTGCAAAAAATCACGTTATAGCATGTCAGTGGACACCAGGTCACTGCAATTTTCCTGGAAACACCACACCGGATGCGGCTGCGAATTGGGCACACAATAGTGAGAAAAAGATCAAACCTTGCTGTTTCACGTAGCGAAGTGCGCTTACTCCTGGGACAGTTATCCTGTCGTCTCAGCAAAAATACAGGGTTTGATCAACAGCCTAAACCTTTCGAATTATCTTTTATAGAACCACGTGTAGAAACCATCACTTACGCCGAAAATTTGAGACATTGCTGCACCGCCTGTGACTTGGTAAGGCATACACGCAGCACTTTTTGTGCAGGATTACACGTGCCCCTAGTGCGAAGTGCTCGTGTGGCCACCCGGACGAACGTGTTCACCCCATCCTTCTCGAGTGCCCAAAGCAAGAAATTGCAGGACGAAACTTGAGGGCACATCTAATCCTATTAGATCGATGACCATTCACCCTAAAAAAAAATACTTGGCTCTTCGCCAACAGCGGGGCTTCAGAGAAAAGCACCAGTCGCTTTAAAAGTTTTTTCAGACAACACCGGTATCTTAGATCTATATTAAGTTTCAGTGTCCGCTTAAAGGTACATGTATGATGCAAGTGTGTGCATGTTACTTTGTAAAAATGTTATGTAGTATGTTATGTAAGGGTATACTTAAGGTCTGTGCACTCGCCTGTGAAGCTGAACATGTTTATGTGTTCTCGGACTATACGATACACGTGTGTTTACATGTGCAACTGTATACACGTGCACCGTCTGTGGGTTCCCGAACTCACGTACAAAACTTTGAGACATTTCTGACTGTCTGTATTTGTGATACTTTTCTGCCGCATTTGGTTGCGAAGTCTGTGACAATATTTTTCTTTGCCAAACGACAAGGAGTCGTCGGTGCCACTTAAAAGCGCCAACCTCTCTTATTACATCATGTAAATAAAGAAAAAAAAGCGGATAACATCTGGGCTTTGGCGAGCACACTGGTGGTTTCGTTTCAATGTTGTGTGTCGTAGGCGTACGTAGGAGCTGCCTATAACCGAATAGAAATGTAATAAAGTGTCCTGCGAATTAAGTAGATTAGTTATTCATTACATAAAAGAAATTAAATGGAGGGGGGGGGGGGGCTTTAACGACCCCAAGCAACAAACGGGCTGAGAGGTGCCGTATGCAGCTCCAGAATAATTTTGACTACCTAGGGGTTTTTTTTTACACGCGGTTAAATCTAAGTACAGAGCATTACCGCTTTCCTCCCACATTAGAATGAGACTGGCGAGGCCGGACATTGAGCCCCCGACCTTGCGCTCAGCAACGCAGCGTCGTAGCCACCGTGCTACCGGGGCGGTTCGCGATCGCAGCCTGAAAAAGCATCTGTATAAACGTTGCATCTGTGGCATGTGCAGCAGATGACAATCTGGACGAGAAACGCACTGCATGCATTTACCTTGTTTTGCCACGGTGCCTTTAACATTTACAATTGTTAAGCAATTTTTCGAACTACACGCATTAATAACGGTGCTGCCACAGTGCCCGAAGTGGCGTGCGACGTAAAGACGCCGAGAACGATCCGTTTAGAGGATGAGGACATGATGTAACAGTAAAAATGCACGAACATATCAATATATAATCCAAAGCGGAACGGTTAGGCGTATACAAAAGCAATGTGGAGATACAAAACTGCGCCATCGGGCGTACCATCGCTAACGAGCCATAGTTACCAACGGCTTCGACGTTTCTGTTCCCAACGATGCGACCTAAATCGGTGAAATTGAGCAATTTCGTCTCCCTTCCTCTATTTGCATAACCACTCTTGCATCCCAGGACAAAATTTGCTTTAACATTGTGTGTCAACATAAAGTCACGGTACATCGGAGGTCACAGTTAAAGGAGCTATCAGAGCGTGACAGCAACGTGATACGCGTGCCATTTTCTGAAGCACCTTGGAGAAATCAAAATGATACAACTAGCCTCATTTATTGCGCTTCTTCTTTAAGCGATTTCTAGGCACTTAGGAAGGTAGATTAAGTATTGAATGTAGCCACACACCAACTAATCAGCAGAATTAAAACGCATTGAATTAAGAAACGACGCCTAAAGAAACCAGTATAGATACCGTACAATTTGTTGCATAATCTTGCAGAGTGGTTGAAGGCAGAACAAATGGTTGGAAATTAAAATGCAGCAGAATGACGAAGATTTTAGCACGCGTGCCTTGATTGAAAAGCGTCCACAAGACTAGGAGCAGCCGCCTGTTATTCACTATTTTGTATGCGAAGGGAGTAACAGAATGACTGAGCCAAGGAAAGGCGCGGGCGTAGGCATACTCTATTAAGCGAGGCATAAAGTGGCAAAGGGTAAAATAGACAATGTAAGGAGCAATAATGGATTAGCGGAACATGGGAATGAAAATCAAAGGGGCGTGGAGTAGCTTACCAATGCACAGGTAGTGATAGCTGCGATAAAATTAAAGAAATGATTGACTGTATTCTGAGTGTTAATATTGCGTTCAGAATATTAAACCTGGTTAAACTAGTAGGAGATATGAATGTGCACAGCATGGATCTGCATATACTGATTACAATGCTTGTCTAGCGCTGGATCTAGGTTAGAAAGAGAACCTTGTAGTAGCTAACAGGGGGTATAAGGGTCATGAACTGGTAACGTGGCAATGCGGACGTAGGCAGTCATGTATCGATTAGGCTTAATCCCAGAAACGGTTTACGAACGACTAGATCAAATGACGATATGTGAAAAAAGGAAATGATAGCTTGAGTAGCGGTCATAAACGTGTAATCTTAAGCTTTGGGAGAGATACCGACGAAAGAGAGGAAGCAACAGCAGTATAATACTGAAATGTGAATTAAACGCAAACAGCAGACATTGAAAAAAGTATACAGCAAAAAATGGAGGCCCTTCCTACAGCAGTCTGGGTTTACAAGGAGCTGTCAGACGTCATGAAGCCGCAGGAGATAAGATAAACACGGCTAAAAATTAGTTGTAGGGAAAACAGAAAGCCACATAAGTGGCCGAACAAGGAAATAAAGGAAGCTATAGAAGAGCGTAAGCAGGCGTCTAGGGATTATTGAGAAGAGAAATAGTTGGGACATACCGGGAAAGTGAACTAGTGCAAGGAAAACATCTATGTACAAGTGGACATTCGGTGCATGACCTCTTCAAAAGAAATGAAAGTGCACCGAAAAAGATTCTGGAACCATGTAAGGGCAAAATGAGCACCAACTAAACATTCACAAACGTTCTTTTGTTTTTGATAAAAGATGATGACGGTAATGTCTTCAAAGGAGACGACGCACTGCGGTATATGAGGGACATTATTTGTGATAACTTCGGCAAGAAAGGAAGTGTAGTCCACACTCGACCGATCCAGCAACACAGTAGTCTTAGAGGTCAAAATTTAACGTTGAAACCTTTAACTTAAAAGAAAGTAGTAGAGATACTTTTTCTAATGATATGGCAGCAGGACGATATTAAATTCTAATACAGCTATTCAAACAGTTGGGTCCGAAGAGCAAGGCACAACTGGCTAGTGCCATATAGCAACTGACTAAACCAAAGAAACTTCGCATTGGGTGGCGTAAAAGAAGAATGAACCCTATTTATAAGGGCGAAGGTAATAATAGTAAGGCGAGCTCGTAGAGTCTAGTTACAGTAATGTCGGTGATGTACACGTATAAGGGCGATGCAAGCTAGAAGATTAGAGTTGCCGAAAGGAGCGGAGGAAAATGATGTACTGGGGGAATTCGAATATGGGTTCAGGCCAGGGAGACTCGTAGATGATATCTTTGTACAACCTCAGTTCACAGACATTCCAATAGCTCAGTATACACCTTTAAGGATAGCATTTCTCGATATTCAGGGAGCTCACGACAACGTAGCCAGGAAGTTGCTATGGAACATTCTCAAGCCCGACGGTACAGTTGACGATATTGCGATGCTCAGGAAGATATATACAGACAACCAAGTACAAATTGCATGGGATGACCGAAAATGCACCGAAGTAGTGGAAGTTCCCCGAGTACTGGGGCAAAGATTCCCTCTGTATCCATAGTTGATCACGCTTTACTTCAAGAGCATGAAAACACGGCTGTAAAACCGTGAACTGAGTTTTGGTTTATCTTACATCCGGCAGTGAGCTGAGGGTTCCGAGGCTGATGTACGCTGACGATACAAAGCGGAGAATGCCAGAGATTTACTCAGAGAATTGCGAATACAGGAGGCAATGAAGCGACATATCTAGGCCTTAATTTCAGCGTACAGAAACCAGTAATTATGATCTTCCATGAGGAGACGAGTAATGACGTGGTATCTATTCAACAGCAAATCATACCCCTTGTAACTATTGACTGTGAGGTCATGCTACAGGTGGCAGCATCGACGCCGTGTCAGTGTGAATAGACCGTCGACGGCGTGCATGGAAGAGTATAATGGGGCGGCGCTTTGCTGTGAGCAATTTTGGCCGATTTCGTGGCAATGAAACGGGCAGACTGCAGTGGACTAATGATATGTTGCCCTCTGGTGCCAGATTTGTGCTGGAAACATACAGCACGCTACTGCTATAACTGAATGAAGCGCAAAATATAGTTTGTTTTGGTATATTTCCTAAATTGGTGCTTTACCTGCGTGTGCGACTTATGTTCTGCCTACTCTGTTGGCACTGCTGTTGCGCAACTCAATTTTCCACCATTCTTGAGCAACTTTCTACCATTCACGAACTTAAACTAGCTTAAGGTAATGTTTACTCTATTTCCCCGCTTGTACGCGTACTTAACCGCCTTTTATTTATTTTTTTGATTATCTGACCAATACAAAATAGTTATCAAGTTTGCGTGCATGAGGCTGGTCCGAAGAAGTTCTGCCTGTTTTGAGAGCCAAACTTCCTACTTTGGTTTTCTTATTGAAGCAAATAATGGTCACGCCCTTCCGCCCATCTAATGCCACGTAAAGAGCGTATTATTACAATCGGCAGCAACTCAGTGTTATGACGCCCTGCGTCTAGCGACTGCAATGTTACACATCATCTTGTAAACATCTAATTTCACTTCGATTTTCTAGCAGAGAATCAAAGTAACAGAACACCAAATCTCACTTGCGATGCAAAATTGTTTCTGGGCAGTGGGATGTCACATAAAGGAAGGACACCTCAGGAACTTAGCGCAACCACTAAGCTATGGTCATGCATTTATGCGCCTAAGATAAAGTCTATCCTGAGATATCGCATTGTTTCCTTCTGCTGAGAGATCATTATGCCACCTCGTTCGTGTTTCGTAGTGTCACATTGATTGCGGAATGATCAACCCATCGCGAAAAAGAATCTCTAAGCGCTGCATTTACGTCTCGCAGCGACAATTTGTTTAAAACGACACCAAATGCTTCTACTATATATATGGCTATATATACCATATATTCATATATGTATATGGCTCAGAACCGGGGTTTCGTGGCGTTTGTGTGCAGAAACTATCATCATGTGGGCTGATCCTCCTGATACTGCAGAAAGGGTCCAAGCTCAATAAATGGAACATACCCCTGTGCGCTCAGGGACCTGTAACGCGCGCTTGAAATACCCTTGTCACATGTGGGACCCAAAGAGGCCCCAGGCACCCGGGTAGGGACAGAAGCTTTTTTAAAAAAAAAATGTCTTGTACAACTTTTTCAGAAAGGGCTGTTAAAAAATTCTCGTCGCCAACCGCGCGTACGCGCTCGGGCCACTGCTCGCGTGTTCATCGTCGTCCTGTCCTTCCACAGCTGACTCCGTTGTGCAAAAAAACTAACATCATCGGCAATGTCTCGAGCGTCGTCGTCCTCTTCCACACCTGGCTCGTTGGCGCCCCTCGGCGCAACCGCGCGAACGCGCTCGTGCCACTGACCACGCGTTCGTCGTCGTTGTCTTCCTCCACAGCTGGTTCCGTTGCTGCTCATCATTACAGCGTACAATGCCACTTCTGTCGTCGTATCGGACCAGATCATGTTGGTTGAGAGGGCGGTCGCAGTCAATACGTCGTATGGTTGCCCGTGAAGAGGGAACCACTCCTGCAAGTCAAGCAACCTTACGCTCATTAAAGATGTTTTGTCTCCCTCTCGTAATCGGGAGGCCGCGTTTACGGGAGTATGAGCCATTTATTGCCTTACGGGACAAACACATTTATTAACACAGGTGATACGCGAATGTGTGTGCGTAACTATATCGTCACAATGACCAAAGATCAGGGCAATATGTTTATACCTTTGATCAAAATTCTGTGTCACCTCTGTGGTGCACCAAACAGCCCCGCTAGTCGTCCACCTTCACCGAGTGTAATGGCTCATGAATTTTCGCGATGTGCCCAAAACACAATGAGGCAATACACTTGAAATTACTATGACGAACGGAGGGCGCGAGGTTCACCAACGTGCAGTCCCTGATCTTGATTATAGCGCAAAGACAACAGCGAAAGGTAAATGCTTCCATACATCGTCAAAAAATGCATACAGCCATTCACGATTGCGCTGCAACCACGCAGCAAACAATCTTTAAAGGATATGCACGTCGTACGCGCACATGTAAACATGCAGTTTAGAAGACGACGCGATTCGCCATCCACACTATGCGTAGTTCAGCCAGTGTCCGCCAGGAGACGACTCCGCTCAAGCTCGCGGCAAATACAATACACACAGGCAATACAGGCAGTGATATAACTGTACAATCTGAAGATAGAGCTTTTAATAAAAAGAGAAAAGATCAAGAAGAAATAGGCAAAATGCGACACTGCAATATATTCATAACATAAAAAGCTAAAGCAGGCTAAGTGACCTATTTGTCGCAGCCCCGTTTCGAAGGAGATGCCAAAAAAAAAAGATCATCATCATCACCGTCATCACCAGCACCACGAGCAGCTGTACGGGGGCCTGTCCTTTCGTTGCAACCGCAAGTGTAGCACTTGAAACTGCCATGCATCTAAATCAGGAAGGAAAAGCACAAGCGGAGGTGATGTCGAGCTAAAACGGAAAGTGGCTTCGCTGCGGGTGGTTCCGAACGGCAGTTGAAGTGGCAATACATGGCTGAGTGAGGACAATCACGTGCAAACACACACTGGCTCCTGTTGAAGGACGGACTACGATAGCTTTATCGGCGGTGTCTTAACCAGTGATGCCGCAAAGTTCCTGAACCTAAAAAAATGTCATTCCCACTTTCAACTACACAGTCACCAATTTCTGTAATACGAAAACTCGTGGAGCTCGCTAGAGCCACGGCGCAGAGCTCCTTTGAAAAACCACCGCATGTTCACAAAAAAATGTGATCCATCGCTTAGGTGCCTGCTCCTACTTGAGTACATAATCGATAGCACTATGCGGTGTAGCAACTTCCGATTGTGTTTATCTCACCATGGGAGATATTTAATACAGTAAAACTGATCTTTACAGATGACTATTTGCACGGCAGATGCTTGCGCAGTAGAGCGTTTCAAGCAGATCAGGGTGTCGTGATAGTATGACTGCGACAAGAAAAGGAAAACAAAATGACTACCTGTGAAGACAGTGAATACATTACACCTTTCTTGACAATACCGTGAACGGAGAGATGCACAAATGGCCTGCTGAGGAAATGCAAAGCTGAAAATCGTCGGGCAGCGGCTATGAAGCTGGATATAAGGTATAATGAGTAATGGTAACACTGAAAAGTGCTACCTGCGGTCTTCACACTTACAGGGAAGTTGAACGGTGAAGTTGCTCCAGGAAAAGGTGCCGAACGTGAGTACAGAACAGGTAAATAAGCACGTACTGAGTGATCTTGGGCAGCGTCATTCGTTGCGGCAGTTGAAGGGCATCGCGGAAGCCCGAGGCATGCCTCTGACACTTGGACATTTATGCTTTGTATCGCTAGAGGACTGGCCTTGCATGTTTTGGGCAATCAGGGAAAGCTGAAGGGGAGAAGCCCCACAGAGGGCGCAGCATGCCCCGGAAAATACATAAGTAATCCCCACGTTTTTTACACGATGTACTTGAGCAGGTAAACGATGTAAATCAACTTCTTCGAAAAGCAGCATGAGGACTACGTGACAGAGTACATTGAATATTAGCGCCAAAAATTGGTGGGCTATATTCACTGCTTGGTCATTAATGAATGTGGCGTACAACGTCGTGGATTTGTGACAAGAGCATATGTTTACTCTGATCCTAGTCCTCCTAGATACATCTGTTTCGCCGTAGTAACCTTTCCGTTCTAGAACGTTGACAAGGGCTGAGAAGAATTATGCCCAGCTTGAGAGGGAAGCCCTTGCTCTTGTGTTTGGAGTGTCCAAATTCCGTGATTACCTCGTAGGCCAAGAATTCGTATTGGTCAACGACTACCAGCCACCCGTGGGCCTGCTGAAAGCGGATCGACTAACTCCAGCATTGGCAGCCGCCAGAACGCAGCGCTGGACGCTGTGCGTAGGGGGATTCCGCTTTCAGCTTCAATACTCTCCTGGTACACCACTGTTCAACGCTGACGCCCTTAGTGGACTGCCGCAACGGACGCCTTAGCCGAGGCCACTAGAAGCGGACCCACCAGACTATCTGCTAGCCTTGACTGTGTTCGATGAGAGAACTTTGTTAGTTGAGGAGCTAAGGCCGTCAACTGCAGATGACCCTTCTCCGAGTGAAGTTATGCGATTCACTAAGAACGGTTGGCAGCCCTGCGCAAAAGAGTTGAACATAAGCATCGCACCCTTTTTTTGACAAGGAATTGGAGCTATTTTTGGCTCATGGGTTGTTGTAATGGGGCCGTCGAGTAGTCATTCCGATGGAGGCGCGACGTTGCATCTTATACCTTTTGCATGAGACGCACCAAGGATCGTCCGTTATGAACGCTGTCGCTAGATTGTCATTCTGGTGGCCAAGGTTAGATCGCGAAATAGAGGGAGTGACAGCGTCATGTCAGAACTGTGTTTAAAACCTGCCCATGCCAGCTACAGCAACGCCAAAAAGCTGGCCCGCTACTGTTGAAAAATGGGCAAGAGCACATATCGATTTTGCTGGTTCTATTGCAGGGAAGGTGATACTCGTGGTCGTGGACGCATACAGTAAGTGGATTGAAGCTGTGATACACCGACAAGCAAACGCTTCATGCAAAATCAACTGCCTGCGCGGTATCTTGTACAGATTTGGCGTGCCAAGAAGCATCGTATCTAACAACGGAGCGCAGTTTACTGGTGACGAGTTCACTACTTTTGTCAAGAGGAACAACATTACGCATCTGCCCAGAGCTTTGTATCACCCTCAGTCGAACGGTCTAGCAGAAAGGGCAGTCAGGGCAATTAAGGACGACCTCAAGAATATTGGTGAGGGGCGGTTGGAAGATAAGCTAAACAGGCTGCTTTTCAATAACAGAAGGACACCTAACAGCTCTCGAAAATCACCGGCAGAGCTGCTCTTCGGATATAAAACCCGATCCCTGTTTAGATCCATGTTTACCCTGTACACGCAGGGCCAGTCAACGAAGCTGACGAGTGACCACTACCATTGCCTGAAGCGGCCGTGTACACCCGCAACTTCGGAACGGGTGAGAAATGGAAGCCAGGAATTTTAGTCTACAACAGGTTCTCGGATGGCTAGCATAGGAACACCGGCCGGATTAGTAAGAAGACATGTTGACCAGGTACGGAAATGGGAAGATGTGACGCCAGCGCTTGCTACAGATCAAGAAGCGGCAAATCGAGCATCAAGAACAGGTACTCCTAGCAACCACCCACAATCGCCGAGACCGTCAGCTGAACAAGGGGGTATAACAGAACCTGAGCATGAAGTTCAGCCGGATCTCGCAGGGGATAACGCTGAACCTGACAGATCCCCAAGCCTTGCGGCGCTCTACAAGTCAAAGAAAGCCAGTACAGCGACTTCAGTATTAAGGAAAGAGAGATGTTGTAAAGCGACGTCAGCCGCAGTCAGACTACCTTGCCAGCACTGACGGCACGTGCGTTCTTCGTTTGGTATCTTTTTTCTTTTCCTGTCTTCCCACTCTCTGTTTCGTATATATACGCTCCGGGACGGAAGCAATAAAGGTTCTTCTTCCAACCTTGGAACTGCTAGCGGTCGTATTCAGTAGACACGCCATGTATGTCGTAACTATTTAACAGGAGCATTGGGCTCACCAATGGGTGTTACACACCTGATGCCCACACATGCAGGTATCATCCGCGTAAACCTGCTTACCCTGCAGCATGACTGCGCGTTTTATTCTGGAGATGAGCTTGTCATGACAGCGTCCAACTGTTTTCATTTCACCGAGCATTAATTACATCTCAAATGTTTGTACACAATGTCCATGGGCGATGTGAAACAGCCAATGAATTAAAGAAATTGGTGCACAAGTGGCACTAAACATAAGCGTTACACCAGCTGCACGCATTGCGGTCGTCTATTTAACACACGCCTAAATTGCTTATCCATTTAATTTTGAATCTGGTCGTCAACCGACATAATATGCAAAGATGACTTCGGTCGGCTATATTTATACGGTTTAATATTTGATTCAGCTTCGCGATCTCCCTTGCTAACATCCCTTATACAGTTGAAAACACGGGGAAGGCGGGAGATGGAAATTCTAGAAGATGAGCAAAACGAGAACAAGGTAAAAGCGGGATCCAACGTTTCGACAAGTGTACTTGTCATATGTCGCCTTGAAAAAGACAAGTCAACTTGTCGAAACGTTGGCCCTTGCTTTTACGTTGTTCTCGTTTTGCTCATCGTCTTTATACAGTTGAATGTAACGTGAAATAAACGAATAAATACCCACTGCGGTAGCCAGCGGCTATGGTGTTGCGCTGCTGAGCTCCAGGTATTGGGCTTGATTCCAGCCGCAGCGGCCGCCTTTTCGAGGGAGCAAAATGCAAAAACGCTCGTGCACATAGACTTACGTGCACTTTAATAATCCCAGGTGGTCAAAATTAATCCGGAGTCCCCCACTACGGCGTGCTTCATAATCAGCTAGCAATTTTGACACGTAAAACCCCAGAATTAATTTTTTTCAACAAGTAAACGTTACCTCACCTGACCTAAACGATAATATTTTTTTGGATTAGCATGTAGATTATCCTGCGGACAGGCACTTCAGAGAAAAATTTGACATGTCGTCGTGTTTCACGTTTTCATAATTCCAGAAATGGCACGACGATGTGTCCTCAGAAAGAATATTGTGCCCTATCGCTGATGTGTTTCGTAAACAGAAGAAATGCCTCGTTGAGCTAGAACGCCGTCATATGCTCATAAACTCGAAGTCTGTAGTTAAGCAACTGTGTCGTGGCGTGGTTCCAAGCAATTTTTGCATACACTCGCTTTATTCATTTAAAGATATATCTTAAGGACGCTGTATCTTTTGCATTTTTGCAACTCCGAATTGTATTGGACACCACTGCACCAATCCCCGCGTTTTGAAGGTATTTATCACACTACATGTTTTAGCCTTCGCTTGGACAGTTTTGCATTTCGCTATTGCTTCGCGACTGATTACAAGATGAACGAATATGCAAACATCACATTTGAATAATAAATGCCCAATTTGCAAGACCGCTGGAATACGCTCGTCTCACCAAGTTTGGCGGAAGAGCATACCACAAAGAAACCAAACATGCAATCGAAGCGGCAGCCAACGCTAGGGTAAATGAATCTAAAGGACCATGCCTTATTATGCAAAAAAGAGGTGAGGCGTGCAGACAGGACAGAAGAGTAGAGAAGTGGACAACACAAACGCTGACTATCAACTGTAGAGAGTTGTCCACTTCTCTGCTCTTGTGTCCTGCCTGCACGCCTCACCTCTTTTTTGCATAATGAATCCTTACCAACTAGCTCATCTTTCTGTCGTTCTAAGGCCATGCCTTCTTCACTATTCTTATCGGGACTGCGTGGAGAAGCAGTAAAAATTGGCATTTAGGCTTCAGCATTCAAGATTTTGGCACACACGCACGCACGCACGCGCACCCCCCCCCCCCCCACCCCACACACACAAGCCATAGGCAAACCTACATATAAATACCTGGCTGTTCTGCTCGTAAAATTACATTCTGACTTGCAAACGTACAACACCTAAAGGAAACTAAAAGTCTGGGCACCTGAAGCGTGCTCTAAAACGAAGCTTTCTTTGCCTACCTTGCGTGCTTTGGCTTGCCGTCCTGTTATTCGTCGCCTGTCTAGCCGAGCAGAAGCAGTTCCTCCGCATAAAGGAATTATATTTTCAATGGCTAGTTTGGAACCCGGTTCCAACAGCGCAGCAGCCCGATGCTCTACCATTCTGCCCTTAGGCTACGGATGCGCATCCGCAAAGGGCGAATAACACACCTGCCAGCTTCCCTCACTCAAGCCAGCGCTTTGAGACTCTTGGCGCGTAAGTTGCGTCGCATAACAATAATTCACTGATAAACGTGAGATAGCGTGTCATGTTTCAACACATTTTAAAGCTAACTAAACCTTCCCAACGTGCTGCAAGGTCCGCCATCTAGGCTGAAGAAGGTTACGGGACGCGTTCGTCGCCGAAATCCGTTGCGCATTTCTCATCGTGATGAGCAGTTTGGGTTTCCGGCCCACCAAAGCTCCGCTTGCACCAATGCCCACTGTGCGTGGGATTTGCATATTTTGTATTTATTGAAATCTGTAGAGCCCTTACTGTCGTCACTTACTCCAACATTTTCCACCTGTTCCAAAACGTTAAAATTTTCACCCGTTCCTAAGTGCTCTATGTATGAATTACAGATATATGATTTCGGGATGGCACATAGGCCCGGCACCAGCACAAAATATTTTTTGAGCGTTGGACTGTAAAATAAACATTGTTGAATATCACAGAGTGTTTATATTCAAAAACATATTGACGGCCCCATATCACTCTTACATATAATAACGCATATCTCGACACCCTAACTTAATTTAAAGTGAGCTGTAGTGCAACTCGATAGGAAAAGGTTAAGTGGCTCTGTGAGCATGTTCATTCACCAAAAATATTAAATTTATATAAAATTGCAGTGACCATTAGCTTTATCGACAGTGTCTGCATTTCGGAAAATTGTGGAGGTTTGATAATATTAAAATGTGTACACCGTTTTGCTTTTTATGGTTATTTCTGGCGACCCCTTTGACCGGGTTAACATTGTTATCGAGCCAGCTCTCGGCGCAAGACGCACTTCTCGAAATTTTATGAACGTTGACACTCGAGCAACAGAGGCGCTTCTAATCACATTGCGCCCATGACAAGAATGACGTCCTTGAAGAAAACAAAACAGTCCCCTACCAAGATAAAGTAAACAAAGTCAATTTCTTAATAATTTCATCATCTTGGTTAGTGTCTTTTGTTTTATTCATGTTTTCTGCCCGAGCATACGTGATTTCGTCAGACTCTCGACATCATAGGGTTGGTGTGAACCTATATACGCGAGCAGTAGATATTACCCTCGAATGTAGGGTTATGTGGATAAATAGCGGACGGACTTGGCCTCTGTCTTCAGATTCGACGACCGGCGACCTTGCTTGTGACTATATTTGTCATTTGATTATTGCTTTCCATCCTTGTAATAAATTTGCCAAATAAAGAGTGCGATTCTTTATTTATGCATTAAGGTATATAGAGATGGCTTCCTCACTATCGCCACCTAGGGATAATATTAACATGCTGAAATAGTTGGACCTCTTGTTACATCATCTTTCGGGTCTTGTCTAAATTACAGTGCGCGGTTCCGACTCGCAAACGCGGCAGGGCCCTTCCAATGGGAAAGGAAGCGACGTCGCAGGCATCTAGTTAGAGGAGGCACTGGTTACAGTATACGCTTCAATATGAAACGCAGTAATCTACGTCAAATTAAAGATTGCAGGTTTATGAGCTTTTGCCTAATAGTTGAGGGGCACCAGAAAAAAATGAACAATTCCTTCTTTTATAAAGTCGAAAAAAAGCTCTCTATTGAGAGCGTACGTTCCACCGAAGGGAACCCATGTTTCCTTAATAAATCCGTTTGCGCAGGTCGTTCAGAACACGCTTACCTCATTTACGATATACCGACATCTAGTAAAGATGTCCAGAGACTGTTCGCTCATTGATATTCCCTTTGACAAGTGTCTGAAATTGATTATTTATCAGACGAAGAATCCGGCTACACACAGAGAGAAATCTGCATTCTCACTGTCACGCTTACCGCTCCAGTGCTTGCACAGTCGAAATCTAGTGATCCAGGAAGCAAACACAAAGTGGTGTGTCTTATCCCATACGTTGTTTCATTGTCGAGCATAAAGTTTAAGTGAGCCATGCTGAATTATAGCCACCCGCGTAGCATGTGCGGATTGGTGGGTTTCATTGCCTCGCCTCACGTCCATTGAGCTCCATGGCATGCTCCTACCAATATTCTAGTAGTTCAACGAGCTGATGTAGGCGGGGTTAGAACAACTAGGTTACAACCAAAATTCGTGAAGTTGAAACCCATCACAACCTCTAGCTCTGTGAGGTCGGACAATGATTTTTTTCTGAAACGTGGCTTCTTGTTTTCTTATGACCCTTCGATGGGCAGTATTCGGCTAAGACCCATTCCATATCTGCAGAATGGTTATCGTCACTAAAATGTGGCCACAATTTATCAAGGCGACGAATGACCCAGCCAGTGCCAGAAACCGCCAATCTGCACGTGCAACGGTAATTGTCGCGATTTACACTAAGAAAGGTGCAGTGGTTGCCTTGCTAACATGGCTATCGTTCCGGGCTTAACGAGCCTAGGAAAACGTGACGGCTTCTAAATATAAGTAATCGTAACAGTTGGAATAGGTAAATGCCAGAAAATAACGTAACACGCTGTTACTGCTCTTGAACCACATGGGTTTGTTTTTCCGCGAGGTATTAAGTGGGCGTGCATTGTCTTCGCCATGTTCATTTTCAATGTAGGACCAGCATGAGCCTCACGCATAGATTCTTTGCGCTCACGGAAACGGCTGGACCTCTATCACTCGGGCCGAAACATCAGCACGCGGAAGTTTTTGCGTCTCGACTCCGGCGAAATCCGCTCGCCCGTGAAGTCAACCTACGAGCATCGTGCCTAGCAGCAGTACGCTTCTACTTCTCAGCCACCACGCCGGGTTACCTCACTTTGGAGTTGCAGCCGTTAAAGCCGCACAGAAAACCAAGACGGCAAGGTTTGTTTTCTTTAGACACCCTATAAACAGTTAGGAATAACTTTCCCTCTTGTCAAGCCGCTGAACCTTTGCGCTCACTTATTGGCACGCAGTCAGGCAGCCCATTCCCGCGGAGTCTTTTGTTAACGTCGCACGTATCTTTCACTCTCTACTACAGCCGCAAGCCGTGTTGTTATTAGGAGCCAAGTGAACGGATAAAAAAGGGCTGGCCCTTAACGGCGACGAAACACTCGCCAGCAGACGCCTTCCTGCTCCTAAATCTACACATACCAGCTGCCTTGCGTCCCCGGTCACTCCAATACCGTGCCTTTCGTCCAGTGCCTCTTGCATTTCCAGCAACTTAATGGTGCAGCATTTCGCTGCGCTCGTGAAAAAAACAAACTGAAACGCTGCAGATAGAGCAACAGGACATTTGTCATCGACTGTTTGCTGCCGCTGTGATCAGGTCTGATGCGATAGAGCATTCTGGCTTATAATTATGCAGTACCTATTTCACTACGAAACACGACGATCAATTTTAGGTTATTCTGAATGGGATATACCACACCAACAAACAGAACACATTTTGAAGACTGGTCTACGCACGCACTCAATTTTCTGCTTATCCCATTTTTTGTGGATGCATACCAATTGTGCTTGATTGCGAAGCCGAACTGAGGACGTAATGGTAAATTATGAAAAACATACGAGGTCATCACATATTTAGATCACGCCATATAGTTGAATCAACATTTCTTTTCTTTAAGGCAGGAGGCGGCCTGCTCAACAGAAGTCGTGTTTGGAAACCTATACGACCTGAATAGTTGCAGCCGAGAACTAGCAAGTCATCAAATTTCGGTACATGAGGTACCTGAGTGAGGTTAGCCCTTGCTTTTAACCCAAATTAAATAAGGTCGTCGATAACACAAACCGCCAACAAAAATTCAATAAATTCATCGATAAATTAAGCTTCGGTCACAGGGTTCTATTATTCAGTAGCCGTCATGTTTGTGTCCCAACTTTTTGCCCTTTCATGCTAGTTTGTAGATCAACGTAGTTGAGCCTCTGGGCGAAGAAAATATGGCTTTGATTGGGCAACTCAGTTCTGTGAAAATTCGCAAGGTCGACGAAGTCTTCCTGAAAGGGAAAAAGTTCCATTCAACCAAGAATAATTCGGATTTGCGCCGCCGCGTGCTACCCTTCCGTTATAGCTCACACAGTACAGCGACCCACGTGAAAGGCGTCAGTCCCGGATTTGATCCTCGAGCCATGGAGAGAGAGAGAGAGAGAACAACTTTATTATAAATGCCTGCAGAATCGGTTAGGCTCCCTCCACGCAGGGAAGACAAGCTTTTACCGCCACACGGCGACTACGTCAGTCTCGTGCGTTGTGCTCCTCGAGGTCTTGGTTCCTCGCTACTTCCGCGGGTCCGAGAGGGCCGCCGCCCCCTTCCTGGGGTTGCTGCCCCCCTTCTCCTCGGTTTTGCGCGGTCGCTGCCTCTCTACAGCTGCCGAATCCTGCTGGACGGCCTTGAGTTGTGTCTCTTGATCATAGATCCTCGTTGCAGCCTCTAGCTGCGGCGGGATCGTCGTCGTCTTCTTGCTGGCTTCTCGCGGATTTACGCTACAGTCCCAAAGGATGTGAGCCGCGGTGGCTCTCTCCTTCGCGCACAGTCTACACACGTAACTCGCGTACATGCTCGGACACACGTGCTTAGCTAGCACCGGGGTGAGCAGGGACCCAGTCTGTAACTGTCTGTATAACACTGCCTCCTTCCGGGTAAGCGCCGGGTGAGGTGGTGGCATAGTCTGTCTGTTCAGTCTGTACCACTTCACTATTTCGTTGAAGGCGGTCATCTTGTCCTTGGCACTGCGCCGCGACCCACATTCCGAGTCGGCCGTGCTTGCAGCTGCGCGGTTGGTTAGTCCTCGCGCGGCCGAGTTGGCCGTCTCGTTGTATGGTTCACGTTCCCGCGTTTTGACACGTCACTGCCCATGTGGGCCGGAAACCACTTGATCACCACAGCACTTTTGCGTCCGATGTCCGATGCGTCCACAGCACTTTTGCGCGCATACTGCGCAAGGCCGAAGGCCTTGCGCAGTATGCACGCGGCTTCACTACATACCCTACCCTTGGCGTAGTTCTTCACTGCCGTTCTAGAGTCACACAACACTGCAGTGCATCCGGCGTCGGAGACGGCCAAGGCGATGGCCACCTCCTCTGCCCGGTGCGCTTCTCGAGTGCGGACGATAGCCGCGGTCTTCATTGCACCCGTCGATGCCCCGACAACCACCGCCGCGTATGCGTCGCTGCTCCGTCGATACTCCGCGGCGTCCACGTAGACGGCGCCTTCTTCTCCGGCGTGGAGGTCCACGAGAGCCCTGGCCCTCGGGATCACGTTCCTCGGGATCGGGCAGACTCTGAGCTTTCTGTTGATGCTATCAGGTATAGGTACGTCTTTCTGCTGCTTGCCTTCCCTCGGCTCGAGGCCAAGGTCCCGCAGTATCTGTCTTCCTGTTCTTATTTCAGAGAGACGCTCGAGTTGCGCCGTTCTCTGTGCTTCGGATTTTTCGTCCGGCGTGTTGTGGACTCCCAGCGCCATGAATTTTTCGGTGCTCGTGCTTCCGAGGAGACCGAGTGCCGCCTTATATGCCTTGCGTATGGTGGCGTCTATCTTGTTACGTTCGCTCGGCCTCCAGTTGTGGAAGGCGGCCACGTACGTTATGTGGCTAACTGCGAAGGATTGAACGAGCCTAGTCAGGCTCTCCTCCTTCATCCCCGCTCTTCTGTTGGACACCCTCTTGATGAGTCTCATTGCCGCGGCCGCTTGGCCCGCGAGCTTGTTGACCGTTTCACCGTTGACTCGGTTTCGCTGGGTGAGCAGGCCGAGCACTCGAATCTTCTCGACCTCCGGTATTACTTGTCCTCCCGCCGTTTAGACCGTGATATTGGGACGCTCGTACTTGACTTCCATATTCTTTCTTGTCCTGCCCGCTCCTGTCGGTGGATCGGTGGAATCACCAGCAGTTCTGACTTGGCTGGAGAGCAAACGAGTCCACCCCGCCCAGCTGCTCCTCGATGGCGTTGACCACTTCTTGCAGCGTTGCATCGATGTGTCCGTCGCTTCATCCCGGTACCTATAGCGTAACGTCGTCGGCGTAGATGGTGTGCCGGACTCCCGCTACTCTTTCTAGCCGGTTGGCCACCCCGATCATCACGAGGTTGAAGAGTAGCGGGGAGATCACCAAGCCCTGCGGAGTTCCGACGCTGCCCAGCTTCTTCTCGAGCTGCAGGTCTCCCGCGCAGATTTCGGTGGTCCGTTCCGAAAGGAAGTCTTTGATGTACAGGTATGTCCTCCTGCCCATGTTTAGCCTGGATACTTGAGCCAGAATACCCGAGTGCCTCACTTTATCGAAGGCGCTCTGCAAGTCCAGCCCGAGTATGGCTCTGTTGTCCTCGGTGCCCGTCGTATCGTCGATGATCTCGTTCTTCTGTAAGATCATGGCGTCTTGCGTCCCGAGTTTCTTCCGAAACCCGATGATGGAATTTGGGTAAAGCTCCGATTCTTCCAGGTAACGCTGCCACCTGTTCATGAGAACGTGCTCGAGGACCTTTCCCACGCACGAAGTGAGCGAGATCGGCCTGAGGTTCTCTATGTTGGGCGGCTTGCCAGGCTTGGGGATGAGAACTGTCTTGGTTGCTTTCCATTGCTTGGGCAGCCTTCCTTCTTGCCAGCACTTGTAGAAGTTTGTGAGTGTTTCGATGGCCGCTTCGTTGAGGTTCTTGAGCGCTCTGTTGGTCACTCGATCGGGACCCGCGGCGGACCTGCCATTGAGATCCTGCAGGGCAACTCTGACTTCCCACGTCTGGATGTCTCGATCGAGCGTCTCGTTCTCGTTACCTTGGTAGTCCGGGTGTCTTTCCGTGGGGGTGGTCGTTAGGTACTTGGCGTACAAGCGCCGCTTGACCTCGTCCTCCCCGTGTTCGCAGATTACCTTGTGTAGGATCCTGGCCAGGTTCTTGTGTTGGTGGCCCTTGGTCTTGGTTTCATCGAGGAGGTGCCGCAGCATGTTCCACGTCTTGCCCTTGTGCATCTGTCCGTCGGCTTCGTTGCACGCCTCGTTCCAGTGTTGGGTGCATAGCACCCTGCAGTGGACCTCGATCTGCCTGTTGAGCTCGGCGATCTTCTTCCTTAGACTTCGGTTGGTTCGTCGCTTCTGGCACCTCGCCTTTATGGACTTCTTGGCTTCTATCAGGTGGGCCAGCCGACTGTCCATCTTGTCTATCCGTTCTTCCGTCTCCAGCTCTTTGGTGGCTCCTTCCGTCGTCTCAACGACGTTGGCCGCCCATTGCTCGGTGTCCGTAATGTCCAGTTGCACCGCGGGTAGCGCTTTTCGAAAGGCGTCCCAGTCCGTAATGCGATGCTTCCTTATGCCGGTGTTGCCTTGGCCTTCGAGCGGTACGACGACCTCCACGATGTAGTGATCGCTGCCCAGCTCTTGGCCCGTGTTTCTCCATTTCGCTTCTCTCGATCTTCCGTCGGTTTTGACGAAGGTAAGGTCCGGAGTGGTGTCTCTCGTAGCCGATGTTCCGATCCTGGTGGGAAAGGCCGGATCCGTGATTAGGTTCAGTCTCACGTCGGTGGCGTCTTGCATCAGCTCTCTCCGCTTGACCGTCGTTCTGTGGTAGCCCCAGTCTTGGCTCGGAGCGTTAAAGTCTCCACACACTACAAGTGTATTGCACCCCGCCACTGAACTCGCCTTGTGGAATAGTGCCTTGAATTTCTGTTGTCTGTGGGACGGATTGCTGCAGACGTTCACCAGGAAAGTGCTCTCCTTCCTCTTCTTGCCCGTGATTACTTCCACCGTGCAGTGTTCGATGGCGCTTCTGCCGATCATTTCGTGTTCCATGAAGGTCATCCCTTTCCTAACGAAGGTGCAGACCCCTCTGACCTTGCCCTTGGACGTGTCCCTCTTGCTCGGCGGGCTGTCGTGCGACCGGTAGCCCGGTAGTCTCGGCCTCTCTTCGCTGTGTGTTTCTTGAATCATTATAACGTCTGGTTTCCTCGTTAGTTGTTGCAGCACCGCTCCCTTGCCGGTAAAGCCGTTGCAGTTCGAGTGCCAGACCAAGAGGTCTCTCACTGGCGGTGTGCATGCTGCTGTACGTGCTGTCCCGTCCATGATTGCTGCAGTTTGGCGATGATCTGTGCTTCCATACTTTGTATTTGCACCTGTATCTCTGTCTGCAGCTGTGCTTGCATCTGCGCCATCATGTTCTGGATCGTGCTCTGTATGTTCGTTGTCATCTGCTAAACTGTTTGCGCGAGCGCAGTGAGGCGTTCGTTGGTTACCTTGCTGGTCGCCTCAAGATGGTCGAGCCTGTCGTCCTGGTTTTCGATTCTCTCCATTATCTTTTGTTTCTTGGCGCCCTCTATGGCTCTCCTCTTGGGAGCCGGTTCCGCCGCTTTCGTGGCTCTCGGGTCCACCTCGACCTCTGGTTCGTCCTCGGTTATCTCTTCTTGTTTCCTCTCTTGTGCGGGCTTCGGCAGTAGCTTCTGCTGTTGCTGCATCGCAATCAATGTCGTTAGCTTCTCGTTGATTTCCTTGATGGTTGCGTCCTGTTCGGCGATTATCCGCTTTAGCATCTCGTTCTCGTCTCTCAGGTCTTTTACCACCCCGTTCTCTTCTTGGATCTTCTACGCGGCGTTTTGCGCTGGTGGTTGTCTCTTCTCTGCCATGTTTGCCTTGACTGCGTCGGCCCAGGCGACTCTCTCCCTCGACTGCGACGGTCTGTGGCGACTGGCGCTCCTGCCTCCCTTGCTGTTGTCCCTCTTGCGGCTGCTGTCGCGCTGCCTCGATTCCCGCGGGGTCTCTCGGCAGACGGCGCTCGCAGCGGCGGAAAGCTTTCTGGATCCGGTTGTTGCTGCATGGCTTCCATCTTGCGTTCCCATTGCCGTTTTTTGACTACGTACGGCATCTTGTACTTGTTTTTGCATTCCCTCTCGCCCGTTGGATGCTGTCCCCCGCAGAGCTTGCACTTGGGCTTGCATTCGCGTTTGTGATCCTCGCTGGGGTTCAGGATTCCGCAGCCGAAGCACACTCTGGTGTTGGGATTCGGACATACGTCTCTTCTATGGCCGACCTTGTCGCATTGCCTGCACACGTCAAAGTGCTTGCGGTAAAGCCCGCACCTGACTAATATCGAGCCATACTTGACGTAGTTCGGTACTTTCTGTCCTGCGAAGAGTACTATCACTGTGGTTGTATTGCCGATTCTGTGCGCCTCCACCGCTAGGGGGTTGCATGGGTTCACGATGTTTTCGGCTATCTCCTCCGGGGTGTCGTCTACGGCTATGCTTCGGATGACTCCCTTGACCGTGCCGTCCGGCGCCGTTCGATAGCCGCTGACTTTGTGTGTACTGCCTCCTATGTTAAGGGCTTTGACCTTAGAGTACAGCGTGGCACGCCTCTTGTCCGGGGTACTGACCACGATGATGTTTTGCTGCGCGTTCGTGCAGATGGTGTCTGCTTTGGCTTCTTCCTTCGTTACTCGAGCCGCCGTCATAACGGCCGATATAATTATTGAAACCTCAGTTCTCGCTACGTTGAGACCTCCACGTGGTCACATGACTATCTTGGTGTCCTCTTACGGCATGTCTATCGGCATCCTCGCCGCTTTCATTACCGAGGCTGCAACTCTCTTAGCAAAGCTGGCCCTAGTATTGCGTCTAGACTGGCGAGTAAAGGCTGCGGACTCACCATTTTCCTTGCTGGCCATGATCTGCTTGATGCGTTTGCCGGAGGCCAACCAGCCTTTGGCTTCTTCCGGTGCAATGTCCCCTCCGTGAACTTCAATGCACGTGCGCCCGCCGAGACTGCCGATGCTCAGCGCTGACGCCATGTTGTGTCCCATTGACTTGGCCACTTCCATTTCGGACGCCATCTTGGTCGTACTCGTCGCCGGGTTAGGCCTAGCGGCCGGGCCCGTCGCCACCGGTGGCCGTACTCGTGGTAGGCCTAAGTTAGGCTTAGCAAAAAGTCCGCACCGCAACAGAAAAAGTCCTCGTAAATCGAGAGAATCACGTACCGCTTGGTCAAAGGTGGTACCGGTCGATGCCCGGCACCTTCGCGCACACTTTGGTATCAATTATATCGCGGTAAGACATCGCAAATTTTTCTTCAAATTTGTAACTTGAAGCTTCGGGACACACGTGCGGGTGGATGAAGATTTTTCCCCTCCAGAGAAAATGGGCTTTGCTGCATTGTTTTTTTTTCTAAAACGGAAAAAGGAAAGTCCCCATGAGCCTCTGCCGCCACACTTCGCGCGAGCCCCCTGAACCACTACAATTGAGAATGTACAGGCAACCGCAAAAGTTTACGGGACGTAGGATCTGCCAAGAAACTGAATTCGCGTGCAGCATGGTCACACAGCCTGGAATTAAATGTTCCAGCATGTAGTAGCCTTCGTTACCTACACAGTGATTCACTGAGTACGAAATGTCATGCCTTAACAGAGCAGGAATTAACATTTGAAGGGGAAACCGCATCCCGTAAACTTTTGCTGTTGACTACACAATCTGTCGTATATCAACGCGCGGATGGCACGCCCAGCATAATTTTTTTTATTTGTCAACCTCAGGAAAGCGTCCATATCATTCGACATTCGGGAGATGAGAAAACAAAAACTGTGTGCAACAGGAGTGCGAATTTTGGTGTCGCTTCCGTAAGGCTTCCTAGCATCTGTTTCCTCCGAACACTGATGTTTCGCATTAAGGTTTACGAGATGCCTCTTAGCACTCTGCGCCGTTCTAGTCTTAAGCGCGCGTTCAAGGCAATCGGGAAGTTTATTTGCACGCCTTCGAATGACAGACTGTTTTATTCGCTTCCCTTGACGCTCATGACAGGGCCTCAAGCAAGCACCATAGTTGCCTGTTACTGTGTGTGCGTCTGTTCTCTGTATACGTGTGAGCTATGTGTGGATGGGTCATTGTAGTATGCAAACAACATATCCAGCATATATTAAATATTGTCTCTCTCTATCTCTTCGCCTTCGCACCGGTGTGTAGCTCATTCAAAGAGGAATAGTCTATAGCTTACGTCAAAGACCATGTGAGTTATGCACTTTTTGTGTCTAGCTCGTCATGCTTTCGTAAAATCTGACAGTCGACAGATTTGGCGAATGTAAGAAATATTTCCGTTCATAGCAAACGACACGTTAGAAAAACAACTACTGCGACCTTAAGAGAGTAGTAAACAGCAGGGAAAATGAGTAGTGAAAGCATGACGATATTTAGGTTCTATTTAGTTCTCGTTCATTTACACTGTAACAGCGCGAAAACCAGACGATGGACAAAGAAGAAACGCACACTGCGCTTACCTCCGCGTCTCTTATTTGTCCAGTATAAGGTGGATTTGATTTATTATATATATATATATATATATATATATATATATATATATATATATATATATATATATATATATATATATATATATACCGTACAACGAGCTTAAATCTGTACATTTATCATACGTACCGCATTTCATCCTAATGTATGTTAAGAGAGAGAGAAATCATAATGGAAAGGCAGAGAGGCTAACCAAGCTGAGCCCGGTGTTGAGGTTCTTATAATCGCATTCTGGTAGGCTAGGATAACGAATAGTTCTTGGCGTGTGCTGTAGCACTCCGCAAAATCTTTCTGTCACCGTGTGCCAACGGTCCAGGCATAGGAGATTTCTAGCATAGTTTGCGTCTAGTACCTGCAAAAGTCAACCTTGGTCAAGGTAGCACTGGCGAGATTAATTTTGTATGATCTGACACGTTATCGATGAGATCATTCGCACCAAGTGAGAGCTCATGTCAGCTTCATTAGATTATGAAGATCTTTTTCCGCGCGCAGTCTAATTCTGGCGACATCGAGCTACTGTGTACAGCGTGGTTTACGTACGGTTAAAGGGAACACTTGAGTGTAGATTTAGATGCGAATTTTTCGCGGTTCCAAGTGTCCAATATCCCTGTTTTGCAGCAACTCACATGTGGTTGGTGGCGTTGATGCCTTTCTGCACCCTTGTGCAGTGCATTATTATAGCATCAGCTGGCACTTGCAGCTGTAGTGCCAGCAAAGTGAGAATCGCGCATTACAGTGTTCCCTACAATAGCGGACGGCACCGCACACCCACATGATCTTACGTTGCAGCGTAATTCATCAGTGCTGGCAGCGCTGTAGCTCTTAAACAACGACTTCAGAAACTACAAAGTTACCCCGCGGCCACACAGAACCGCTAAATATCTTGTGCACGTCAGTGTAGAACGATACCAGCGCGAAGGTCCGCTAACGAAATATCGCCGCAAAGCTTTATGCCTGCAGTCTCAATTCGTATACCTATACGGCAAGCGCGATTCCCACACACTTGAATCATCTTTACAAGCATACAAGGCAATCGTCGAAAATCTGATCTGCGGCTCACGCGCGTCGGCTCCTATACATAACTCGTCGAAGGTCCTAGAGTAATCGCTGGTGCTCGTATACTTTCCACAAAGTACAACACTATTCGCGTCGGGCATACAATCTGATCACACAACGTTCAGCGAGAAAATACCCGACAAAAAAATAAGATTCGAGTAAGTTCCAAATCATGCAGGCACATCTTGCGCTGATCGCTAACATTACCGTGTCAACGGGTGAAATTCGGTCCCCGGAATAAACGAGAAACCAATACACGTGTCAATATCGTTATCCTCGAGCACATAGAATGACGCTTTCGCAGCATTTTATCTGGTAGTCCCCTCATAGTCACTGTAAGAGAGACGTTTAATTTCGTAAAGAGGTTTCCCAGTTTTTACGAGAGGTGCGACTGCTTTTCATTGTGAAATTTATTGGTCAGCAACTTTCCACCGGGTGTTAGTGTAACCATCTTTCACTACTACTAAACTCAACGATGTCACACTTCGGTGATTCATTCTTCGTTCTAGAATGATCTCTTCCCGCCGTGGTTGCTCAGTGGCTATGGTGTTAGGCTGCTGAGCACGAGGTCGCGGGATCGAATCCCGGCCACGGCGGCCGCATTTCGATGGAGGCGAAATGCGAAAACACCCGTGTACTTAGATTTAGGTGCACGTTAAAGAACCCCAGGTGGTCAAAATTTCCGGAGTCCTCCACTACGGCGTGCCTCATAATCAGAAAGTGGTTTTGGCACGTAAAACCCCATAATTTTTAATGATCTTTGGCCACGTGAGGGCTCTGATCACATAATACAGTGAATGTTTCAACAATACGTTGACTAATATCCAGTCTCTCTCCACTCTGTCTTCAAAATTTTTCGAGTCTAACTATTCTACTCCGGCCCCGTTAGGCAGCTCCGCATTCTTGGGGAATATGTATATGCTGCACAAATACATTGCTCTACGTATAATGCGGTTCACTGCTAAAGTGAAAACACAAACACGTGAAATGAGCGAGCCTACTTTCGCAGCTAGGCTGGAAAGATTCGCCTTCGCAGCAAACGACTTGCGGCAGTGGCTCTGGTTCCATTCTGGGCGCCCGGATTTACGCCGGTGCCAACAGCTGGCGCGCCACCAAATGGTGAGCCACGCGCTCGCGTGTCTCGTTTGCGTTGTTGAGTTCTGAAAGAATGAAATGTTATTTGAAAGTTTGAGCTCTGTTTCACTGTGCGGTGCGCTGACACTGTCCGCACTTCAGGAGAGAGAGAGAGAGAGAGATAAACAGAAGACAGGAAAGGCCGGGAGGTTAACCAGACGCACGTCCGGTTTGCTACCCTGCACAGTGGGAAGGGGGTATGGGGATGAAAAGAGAGAGAGGAGAGAGTACAGTCACCTACCAATCTGCGATTATACTATTTCCCGAACACTTTTTATTGCGAGAACAATTATATGGACACCCCGAGCGCATTTCCATCGTCGTCGTCGTCGTCGTCGTCGTCGTCGTCGCCGTGAAATTCAAGAAGTGCCGAAAGTGCTGCCTCAATCTCGCGCGCGCAAGAAAGGAAGGCGGGGAGGAAGCGCGCCAGGCACCAAGAGGAGGGGGGGCGGAGCGATCTATTTGAGCGGTGGCTGCGTATGGCACGGTCGAGTGCTTCCGAGCGGGCCATATTTTGAAAGCGATCTGCGATGGTGACAGAGTGACTGCCGAAAGCTTAGTGTGCGCTGTGTTCTCGCCGCTTAGTTCACGTTGAAGCGAGAGGCAGCACGAAGGTCAATTCCGGCGCTGCTGCTGCCGTGCTCCCTCGCGCCAATATTTCTGACAGCGAGTATGCGTGGCCACCAAGTGAGATGCGTTCATGTTTGCTTCTGCTCGCGTTACACCATGCTTGTTAATTTAAGTAGCAAGCGAATTTATACAAGTTTATACGGCCGATATAACTGCTATCCTTACTTCGTATACCTGTCCAATAATTTGATATCGCAATCAAGTCTTCGCCTTTCGGGCAAAACTGCGATTTTTTTTTCATAACCGCAAGATTTCTTGCATTTTCAGTGTTAATCTCCTTGGGGGTTGTGCTTTTCTGGTCGAAAACGCGTGAAGGCTAAAAAAACAAAAACAAAGGAATTTAAGCTCTATGGAGGGAATAAAGGCGAAGGGCGATAACACTACACAATAGAGAGTTTTAGTTTAGGGGACGCAAGCGGCTTCCGAACGCGAGAACTAAGGTCCACGGTACTGCGCATGCGCAGTACCGTCGCCCCTAGTTCTTGCGTACGCAAGCCGCTTGCGTCCCCTAAACTAAAACTCTCCAATGTCTGAACCTCTTCCTCCGTGTGCCATCTTTGCGCTGTTCTTCCGCCTTAATGTAATGTATACGGACCGTGAAAGTTCGATGCGCATTTCTAGACATTGCTGCGTTAAGGTTCAGATCAAGTTTAGCAATTAAAAAAAGGAACATCCTATTACTGTACTCATGTACGAGTCCACCTTAATTTAGCCCACCGAAACACTCTAATTTAATGGACAAGGTGCCTGAGGTTGAGGGTAAAGAAAAATAGAGGCTATTTTCTTCTGTACCAGGGGGTGTTGTTTTGCTTCGCTAGTTGATTCGCTTTCACATTTAGTTTTTTAACTAATGAACGTAAGCGAAAGCATTGAATTAGTGATCTGTAGGACATCACATAAAAATTTGGAGGACTTTTAAGCTTCGCCTTTAAGAATGGAACGCGATAGCATTCAAAGATCCCTGACTGCTTCTCATGCTTCCCGATAAATGCAGCGTATGTAACCGTAATGCTTGCCGGGAAACGGTGGCGGCGAACGTTATGCACGAAGGCGGTCTTTCTGGTAGAAACGCGGCCTCTTGCGTCGGCCGCGATGGATGGATGGATGGATGGATTGATGGATGGATGGATGCTGCGATGCCTCCAAATGCCTCCAGATGGCGTTCGCCTCCGCCGCGAGGCGAGCGCCATCCTTAGCTGTTGCAAGGAACTGGGCGCGTCGTTCCATGACCTCCAAGATTTGCGCGCGCCGGCGCTCGCGAACGGCGGACGCGTGGCCGGTCTATAAATGGCAAAAGCGCTGGAAAAGGGGTTTGCTTGAGTATGCGCGTAACATAATTATGTTTTCTCGTATACTCAAATAACAATCCGACGCTATCATGTCTGTAGGTTGTGTGCAAGTCATACTTAACGATTTTTCTGCGTATTTTAGCTTGAAAAGTTCAATTAGTTCATTAACTTCCTTGCGTCACATGGAGAGCCTGGACATGTGTGGTTCGTAATTCTAATTCTTTTTGCCGACACAACGTAGGGCGCCGGAAGGGGGACGTCGACGCTGGATATTCTGCGACACGGGGCCCTTAACGCTATCGCGTTAAAAACGAGCCGACATATACACAGCAAGTCCAAGTAGCAGAAAAATTGACAGTCCGTTTGACAGAAGATGAAGGCGAAATCCTGCGCGCTCAAGATACATTCGTTAAACTAGTTGACATGCTCATTCGAATGCGTTTTTACTTTTTATCACTTCGTTTCTCCCTCCAAAGGTCGTGGGTTCAAGTGCCTTAATTGACGGCACCTTAATTAATTGTGCCTTACATCATTTCGCCCTAATTAACATAAAAGATCGTGGGCTCGAATACCTTAATTCAGTCTATATTAATTAATTGTGCCTTAATTCTCCTTAACACGAGAAGTCATGGGTTCGAATGCCTTAATGAACTCTATCTTGATCAATTTTGCCTTTTTTTGCATGATGAGCGGCATCGAGGACAGTGTGGAAGAAGATATATCACGTGCATCCTGGGGGCAATGCTATTGCTTCGGTAACTGCGATATTTACGCTATTTGGGACACTGATATCGCACGCGATAGTGTCTATGCGAGTAGTAAGGCGGGACAATTAATAATATGTGCTCGTCACCGAGTTTTGTGAACCCAGTAGGCGTCGCCGACTCCCTAAGCTACGGGATGATGCTTGTTTCCAAACTATGGTACAATCCTCGAAGCGCCTTGCTTTCCGCCCACGTGTCTGCTCAATGTGGTTTCTTGTACTTTGTTCTCCAAAGTTTAATGCTATATGTCGCATTCGCGCCACCGGGCATTGCCATTGCCACTTTCTTTGTTTGCGCTACCTCGACCGCATCCTCGTCTCACCTCCGACTTTTCATTTGCCCAGGTTCTATACAATATTTCTCCCAAAACTTTATTTCCCGCCGGGAGGTTGGAAGTGCATCATTAACAAGGACAGGGCCGGGGTCGTATCTGCAGCTCGTCACTGCATTGCCTGGCGGAGTGCCCAAGGGGTAATGATTGAGAAGATTGAAGCGGCCGCTATTTCCCCTACCTCTCATACCACCTTACTTTCGGCGTTACTTCTCTCCCCAAGACTCTTGCGAACCCTCCGGTATTGCAAAGGGCTTACGTAAGGTGACCTTGTGCTTGAATCCGTGCCTCATTTGAACATATCGAGGCTTCAGCAATCTCAGTGCCCTTGTATCATGAAGTGTTTCTTTCCAGTTTTTCTTGTTCCGTTTTCCCTGCTTGGAGTCTATTGATTTCAGCGCACCGTGTCCTACAGTACCAGGTGCGGCTGCTTTGAAAACCTGGTTTTGGTCACGTTGCACTCTGCATAGAAAGAAGATATGACTAAATAAATGGTGGTAAAACACCTTGATGTGGGCCGAATAAGGTTTATTCATTTTGACCATTAAATGGAGCCACATATTCTTTGGTGACATTTTCGATGCTGTTGAAGAGTTGCTGTTCTTTCCTATCTGGACCACGCGAGAGTTACAGAAGGGTCTAATGAAACAAATTTTCGACTAAGGCAATCCCGTACATAGTGTATAAATTTCTACCGACGAAAATACGCACGGCAGTCATTAGGGAGTAATTACCTCGCAGTTTTTTCAGCGACTTTTCGATTCTCTTTCGGTGCTCTCTGCGTTGGAGGACGCGTAAGATAAGCTGTAAAAGAAACGGTGATATTCACAGCGAAATAATCGTAAAAATAGGAGGTGCAAAAATAATCTTGTGCCGATGACATTCTTCAATCGTAAGCTGAAAACGAGGATAGACTCAAAATTAAAAGGAGGCTTTGGTCATTGCTGAGCTTCGAACACAGCTTGTGCTTTTCCGAGAGCCAGTATCTTGACGACATTGTCGAATAACCAAGTGGTAACTATAACTTATATAGAAACATTCTCACAACTTCTTCATTAGGAAACATCATCAAATATTCGCAAACAACACAAATCCTGAAACTGACTTAGCCCCATTTAGCCCACTGACAAATAAGACATTTGGCACTTCGTCACAAACCTTTCTGTTCTATAACGCAATCATAATACATTCACCCTGTTGTTGGCGCATTATAGGGGCAATCAGCTGCTGCGCCAATAAAACCGAAATTCGCTTACTTACTTTACTCGTTAATTCTCTGTATCTGAATGCAAATACCGCGGAGTCGTGATCGCATCAGAAAGTAGATGAAATAACACCATCTTGTGCTTAAAAAGGTAATATAGAAACTTGGCTAATTGAGCGAAGCTTTGAGCAAATCTTCAAGTGACATCAAATTAATAGCTTACAACCCATCTGTGAGGCCTCCACTAGAATACGCTACTCTTTGAACCCGTACTCCCCATTAAATATCAGTAGAACCGAAAAATGAAAAAGAAAATTTGTTAGATTCAATTTTTATTCTCATCGACGTCCCATATAAGAAGGTATACACTTCTACAGGCTCAGAGCCTCAAAACATTGGTATGAAGGCGGTGTCGAGATCCGTAACATGAAAATGTTGTACTTACACGTAATTCCTCGCGACCAAATAAAAATAGGCAGAACTTTACACATAGGACGCTGCAACAGGCGCCCGACTCGTTCTTCTCATTCGGTGAGACTAAATGAATTCGTGTCCAACCAATTCATTCAAGATAGTAGACTGCTGGACCAGTTGGTTCAACTTATCTTAAACGTATGAGTGGTTTAACGGCAGGGGTGAAGAAAGACTTGACAGCCTTTTGAGAAAGCGCCTGTCCTGTGAAGTCTTTGTTCACCGCTGCCGTTAAACCCGATCAATTCACGAACGAAATACCATGCCTGAATATATAGCAGGAAGTCCCACTTCTGTTTCGTGTGGTATATTATTTCAATATTGCAGGTTAGTTTTTCTGCTTTTTTTCGGGCTTTATGTCATTCTTTTAACTGTTCTAATGCTACTACAGTGTATGCATTCCAATAATTATTAAATTATGGGGTTTTACATGCCAAAACCACTTTCTGATTATGAGACACGCCGTAATGGGGGACTCCGGAAATTTCGACCACCTGGGGTTCTTTAACGTGCACCTAAATCTAAGTACACGGGTGTTTTCGCATTTCGCCCCCATCGAAACGCGGCCGCCGGGACCGGGATTCGATCCCGCGACCTCGTGCTCAGCAGCCCAACACCGTAGCCACCGAGCAACCACGGCGGGTTGTATGTATTCAATTGTCCTTGCAAGTGCTTATTTTGTTTTTTGATGGTGCGCTACTCACTTTCCATCAGTGTCACCCCCTTATGCCTAAGGCCTGACAGTCCGGCTGGCAGTAATAAATAAGTAAGTAAATAAATAAATAAATCCGACGACACCTAAGCAGTTCTTATGAGTTGTGAATGCGAAAGCATTAATTTCCAATTGAACGTCGCTGAGTGGCCCTTCGAGTTATGAAATCGTCACAGGCAAGTGAGGAGGGCAATATATTTAATAGTAAACATATAATAATAATACAGTTAATATTAAACAAAATGCTTAATATTCTTTTCGATATTCGCCCAGCATCGTAGGTTTTTTTTTTTTTTTTTGCGAGTAATGTCTCCTTCAAATTCTCACTGTCATTCTGTTTAATTTTAAATGTGACAACTTCGTTCAATTTGAGAATATCGTTTACTAAGATTACATTCCCGCGTTTTGTACACATTAGAACTTAAAAGCTAAAGCTTCCTCCTGAAATTATAACTGCATGTAGTTAGCTGACAGTTTCATGCAGTATACATGGGCTGAAGTGGCAACGGTGGCCTGCTGAGATAATCGTTCCGATTTCGTTAGCATGCCGTAATGCTTGTAAAGATTACTCTATAGGACCTTCGACGAGTCATGCATATAGAGCCGACGCGCCTGAGTCGCAGATCAGATTTTCGACGATTGGCAACCGTGCTCGCTGGTATCTTTGTGCTCCGAGTGTAACCTGCTTTCTGGGCGCAGGTTCGCCCAAAAAAGAGCTAAATTCATGGTTCACAGCTTTTGCTACTGTGTTTTTCAACGTCACTACAACGTGACATTATGCTACCCGATCTTTTTTAGTTCGGCGGACTAAAGAAATCGCTTGTAATGCAAAGCGCTGTTATGGGTTTGTACATTTCTGGAGGAAGCGGAAATTACATGCAGTCAATGTTCAGGTCATTAATTAAAAAAAGACTGACTATTTATCTTTTCATTCGATTGTAAAGCACATGTAGCAATTGCGAAATTGAAGCCGAGATAGTAATAAAGTCGTGTTTGTCTAAAAAAGGCCGAAAGACCAGCACCAGTTCCGACATATCCGGCCTTAAAGTGTGCTACGATATATACTATTGTTCTACTTAACGTTCTCACAATAGCGCTCGTCATGCAGTTTGGAACAATTTTAATTGGAACGCGAATGCATGTTTTAGCAGATCTTGTGGACTAATGTCGTGTAGGTGGCCCTATAGTCTTAAATTTATGTTATCAGACATGACTTCACTACTGCTCGGCTTCACTTTTGCACATGTGCCTGAAAGTGAATCCTTAAAAACATAATTAGCAAATATTTTTAATAAGCCATCAATATATTGCGATTTGTCGCGCAAAATTGCCTGCCTCTAGAGCTAATTCACCCGGAGAAATCAAATTTTGCGTATTTAGACCAGTCTGTTTTTAAATAAATTGTTTAAAAAACTGGTATATCATCCAGGCCAAGTTATTTTTTCCGACCAAATTCAGGAACCGCAGACAGAACCTTGTCACTGAGATGTATACCCCACTATGCGCAACAAAAGCACGCACCGTCGGCATTCGAAAGACCTTTGACTGCTCACTCCACCATCCCATTCTGGGGAGTATAGAAATCCTGGTCCTTCTCACACGTTCACGCTCATTCAACCAGTCATTCCTTACAGTGTACTAACTTGGGTCGTTCGGCCCACTTTTGGGAAGGAACAGCGCTTAAGAACGGGAGAAGGGAAACCAAATACCCGAGCGCAGACTTGCAACCATACTGCTAGTATGCTTGCTAGTGATGGCGTGTTCTCTTCAGTAATCAGTGGAACATTCATGTCTCTTCAGAACAAAACAGCAGAAGCAGCTGGGAAGAAGGACTTCACGAGTTTGTCACATACGAACATGAAGGGGGGGGGGGGCTTAGTGCATGTGTATATCCCCTCTGGATTCGCGCATGTCCGTAGTGGAACGCCTCTTTCTAAGTCCTATCAGATAATCAGATAGCACCTTCGTGTTTTCACGCCAGGATAATTAATCGGAAGTGACATAATTCGAGTAAATAATGTAAGATTTAAAGGGGATTTCACTTTAAAAAAAAGACACACTGTTTATGTTTCTAGCAAGGAAAACTGTGTGCTAACTAAACATTTAGATGCACATGCGTCACCGTGCCACCTGTAGAATACAAGATTTATCTCAATAAAGTTTAACTTCTGCACTTTAAACATCGATTCAGGGTTTAGGTAAGGTACGTTATTAATATACAATGAGAAATACGCGAAGAGAACAAAGCCAACTATACTGAGTGGTGCGGCAAATTACTGCCATCTGTAGGGCGAAGGCTTCACTTATTCTTTTTTTTTTTTCTGCGGCTAATGGCCGCCAGAATACCTTTCCTCCCGAATTAGAAAATTATTTAAGAACCACGAGAAATAGGAGCAAGGCCGGTCCGTACGGGCTATTGTCATTCATAATCGCTGGAGCAGAAACAGCACGTCTCCAGGGTCGGCACATCTAGAACAAGATTTGCAGCGCCCGACTAGCGAAATGCCCATCTGCATATTCATGAGACCCACTATGACGACGGAAGCCGTCTGTGAGCGACTAACGTTTCACGGTGTTTTCATTGCCTTGCAGTCAGCGGTGTAAATAACGCCTCGCGAATCCCAGCGAAATGAGACTGCTTTCGGACGACAAAAGAGTTCTAAAGCGAGGTCATGGTCCTGGCTACGTCGGAACCATGGTCGCTAGCACTGTTGTCAGCTCAAGCACAGCAGCGAACGGTCACAGCTGCGGAGCATGGTGCCTATGGTGGCAATGCCATTAACCTCCGTTTACCCATGCCTGTTCTAATTTTCTCAAGCTGAAACGCCTCTTCGGGCAGTTAGCAAATGAATGCGCTCACTCTTGTTTTCTTTTCATTTGAAACTTTCGTATTTGCCCCAATACATCGCACCATTTTCGTTGCAGTTTTTCTAGTGTTGGGGGCACACTTATAAGCCAAATTGATGCCCCTTTGTTCTTGCACTCAGAGAGAGAGAGACAATGTATTTACAGAAAGGCAGAAAGGTTGGCCTGAGCAATAGCTTGCTCTGGCCTGCTACTCTATACTGGGGAAAAGGGATGGGGAGGAAAATGACTGTTGAATGATTAGCATGATATGAAGAGGTGCGTATATACAAGTTCAGAACCTTGTGGCATTTCTAAAACAGTGCGTCTATCCCAGTGGCTTGTAGAAAGGCAATAGCTGCAGTTGTAATCAAGGCTGCGTCGTTTCCATTTGCTCAATCGAATAATACGGGCCCTGTTTGAGGACACAGTCAGTGTTTTGAAGAGCTGGCTTGGAATTGCAGAATATCGTCCATGCACTAGGAGGCTCCTAGTAGAGAAATCGAAGTGCCGCCCGATAGCAAAAAGTCCTGCGGCAGTTGGTGTTGACCTGTGGCCTAGTTTAAACCACCTGGCGGATACAATCACTGCTACGTGGCATTCTGTGGGATGACGAAGGCTGCAGCGGAGGCATATGATGCGGCAGGTCCATTGGTACACACGTGCACAGTATCTCCGTATTCTGCATAAATGCGAAACAAGGTAAGTTGCTTGAGGTCAATAGATGGAACGAATGACTTTTTTTTGTAATTGCAGGGATATGCAGCGTAACCAAAAGTTTAGGTAGGACCTATGGAGGTAATCTCGGAATACAGGCGAGAGAAAATCTTGGCGCTAGGATGTTCTGGTGGCGCAATATCGTCCTTGTAAAGCTGCAACATGGGCCGGTAATAGGGAGCGCTGACAAAGGCTGGTTTCTGTGTCGGATCAACACACGAAGGTACATTCGAAGAGGCTAGCAGAGCAGGTATACACCAATAGGACAAGCACGAGCTTCCGTTATTGTTACATTGGATGACGTGCATCGTGGCAGGCCCAAAGACGATTCAGCTTGAATGCTCTTCAGCCTGCGCACAAAGCTAAGCCCCGTGCTTGAGAGCACGGGTATGCTGTAGCGTATACAGTATACTCTACGAATAGTGCTTGGTACAATTGGAGTAATGATGACTCTTGTTCCTGCAACGACACGATGGACGTGAACGAAGCTCCTCAGCTTTGACTTCAGTGCGGTGACGTGTCTTGACCAAGATAGTCACCGGTCTATTACTACGCCAAGGAATCCGCAGTGTGCTACTGCAAGTATCGCTGTTCTGTTAACCCAGAGTCTTACTGAAGCACAATGCGTGCCATTGAATCGAAGAGTGTAAGCACTAAGTACTTCTATCGGAAGCCAAAGTTGT
The DNA here is from genome assembly GCF_050947875.1 of Dermacentor variabilis. Classification (NCBI taxonomy): domain Eukaryota; kingdom Metazoa; phylum Arthropoda; class Arachnida; order Ixodida; family Ixodidae; genus Dermacentor; species Dermacentor variabilis. Next base: position 270,316,153 of record NC_134568.1, on the reverse strand, counting down.
GGATGCAAGAAGAGCAATTTATACTATACTATATTATGATCTGGCTGTGTGTCAAACGCGGCACACGAATTCGCATCGCACGTCGACGCCGTATATTCCAAATGAAATCCCAGACACAGCATGCGGACTTTATGGAAAACGCGACGATGGAAATGGGGGCCAAGGTAACGGAAATTTAAATCACGTCCTTTGAGGCATTGAAGAGGGCGTCGGTGCCTGAGGCTATTCGTAACGCGTGTCTGCGAAGCTTTGTCGCCTTATACGTGCCTCCTTTTCAGATGCCCCCATTCGCACAACATTCGCAATTCTTTTATCTGTCTGTGTGTGAGTCAGCATGGCATGCGTGCGAACTCGAGAAGTTTCTCGCTTTTTTTATATCCGTCTCAGAAAGAGTTTCTGCTTTTTTGCTGTTCTATTTGTCCTGCCATGGTGGCTATCTATTGAGCAATGAATGCGACTCCTTCGAGTTCTCTCTCATACTTGACAAATAAAGCAATGAAATATTTATAATTTCGTCCGAACCTGAAAAATAAGAAATGAAACGCTAGTGAACGCACTATGAGGCATTGTAAATACTGTGTAATTGGTATTTTGTTGGCTAGATCATTGATTTTATCTGGCGCAAGCGACCCTAGTTCTTAAGTGACATTTAAAGTAATCGTTATTAGTAGGTGAGATAAGCGCGGGACATGTCACTTCCCGAACGATTGATTGATTCTCCGTGGTTACTTAGGGGCTATGGCGTTGCGCTGCTACTAGCACAAAGTTGCGAGTTCAATTCCCGGACGTGGCGGCCAGATTTCAATGGGCCCAAAATTTGAAAACGCTCGTGTACTTAGATTTAGCTGCACAATGCAGAACTCCAGGAGGTCCAAATAATTTCGATGTCCTCCACTACAGCGTGCCTCGTAATCATAGCGTGGTTTTAGCCTGTAAAAACCAATCAGTTCACCATTACGTGTTCTTGTTTTCCAGGTAAACAAGTGCTCGTTCTGAGCCCGTCTTTCTTTTAGTCCAGTTATCCCCTTCCCCAAGTGCACGTAGCAGAGGGAACGTGCATCGGTTTAACCAACCTGACTTTCCTTTCTTTCTCTCTATCGCTTGTTCTTGAAATGATAAAATGTCGCCACACGGCGAAGGTCATATTACAACATTACTGGAATCACTGCAATATGAGCATCCGCAAGTTTTATATGCACGCTGTATCAAGAGAGAAAAGAGAGAAAACAAGGATAGGAAAGGCAGGGAGGTCAACCAGAAGAGCATCCAATTTGCTACCCTACACTGGGGGCGGGGAAAGGGGAATATAAAGAGGGAAAAAGGGAGAGCGTAAGCACTTAGTGCGTGTGGGAGGGACACTATACACAGGGACACTATAAACGGCCTCTTAAGCCGGTGCACTTCAAGTATTGCACTAGTGCACGAATCGCTTTTCGAACCAATGACGGGCGTGGCCACGGTCCGAGTATCTTTGACTCGGTGAACGGTCTTGAGTACAGTCGCTGTAAAGTTGCCCGCAGAGAGAGGCGTTGGACATCGTAGCGAGGGCAGGTACACAATAGGTACTTGATGGTTTCCTCGCACCCACAGGAGTCGCACATCGGGCTCTCTGCCATTCCCAAACGATACGGGTATGCGTTCGTGAACGCCACTCCCAGGCACAAGCGGCACACACAGCAAGGTTGTTTCGCCGCGGGAAAGGCTACATGGCAGTTGTAGCCGTAGCGTGGGGTCCAGTTTATGTAATCGGCAAGTGAAGGCACTTGAACTACAGAAATCTTGTGACTTCTTGCGTGCAAGTAAGCGAAGTTCCCTGGCAGCGTCCGACCTCGCTAAAGGTGTTGGATGCGACTGTGTATCTTCGTGGGCAGACCGGGCAGCCTTGTCAGCTACGTTGTTGTAATATTGCAATACGATTGAGGCTAACCTATCGAACCGCCAATAAACCCTCTGCTCGCTCCACTCTTAGAGCAGTTGCACCCTTTGTGTTGTATATTTGTCCCACAACGATAATCGCCATCTGCCGTGCTTGCTTGCGCTTCCTTTCTTGACAACGGTGCGCTCGCTACTTTCCTATCGAGAATGATATGTCACGCTCAGAAGGCGCATGCCGTTCGTGACTAGGAAGTACCGGGTGCGCAACGTTAAAGAAAGGAAATGTTGGCAAGATAAATGCCGATTATTGTTGCGAGACAAGCTACGCCCCAAAGCGTGCATTTTTTTTTTAATAGAGCCTTACTCTATGCTCTTTGCATTCATAACAAACGTCTGCGCTGCAGGAGCATCGGTCTAGTGCGTATACCGCTACTGCACGTGGATACAATAATTCCTAACAGCAACGTGCATCGGGGCTTTCTTATAAGCAGATGTGAAACCTGTTTGCTGTTTTCTGAAGCCTGCTGTTTGTATCAGCGGATAACGCTTTCCCTGAAATAAGATTCAGCCGTGGTGAATGACACAAAAATGTAACCTACAGTGAAAAAATTTTTTGAAAATTACGGACACAGGTATTCTAAGGTTATTGGAATTTACTATACCTTAGACAAATGGGAAAGTAAGCTATATTGCAGTCGCCTATTCCAAGACATAATTCAGAAAGCGACACCATACTTCCCTCGACGTAACGCGCACATGCACATCGCAGGCGCATAAAGAAAATAAGCCAAGAGAAAATACAGAGTCACAACAAATAAATAAAGCTTACCAGAGGAGCGCTCACCGCAAGCAGAGTTTGCAACGAGAGCTAGAAACGCAAAGAAAATGAATCAGGTAGCTCTCCACAAGGAAATCCCATGGGACACTTAAATCTCATCTCTGATTAGTTGAGCATGACCATGCAACAAGTTCTCCGGCTAGAGGAAAAGCACGTCTGCCGAAATCGCTCAACCTCTCGCATAAAACGGCTCGCTCTTTATCATACTGAGCACAGTTCATCAAATGGAGCTCCGTGCAATCTGCTGTGATCTCACAGTCTGGGTAGTTAGAGACTGTCTTCTTTCTAACGTGGGGCAAAAAGCGAAGTTTGCCTATCATGTACAGTCGTAAATATAGCAGAAGTATATAAAATGGGGGGGGGGAGGGGGGTACGACCAATAGGTCAGTAATTAGAGGCTGTGTATTTGCAGAAGCAATCCCGTCGCAGACAGGGGCAAATGACTCCCCTCGACAGAACCTAGAGAATAAACCCGCCTGAAATGACAGGGTAAAACGTAAGTCTCAGGTGCCTGGACATAAAGCTAGAAGCAACGAAGGTTATTCGTTGGCGCTAGCATGTCCGCCAACATATTCTGCTGGCAAGAGACGCTTGCGTTCTCTGTGTTATTGCAAAGATAGAGTGCAGCCAGCACATCCTTTTAGATAAAGGCGCTGCTCAGCGTAAGAAATGCCTTCAGCAAACTTCCCTGTGTTTGTCTTCAGTGAAAATCCCAAGAAAACTTCCCTGTGTTTGTGTTAGAAAACAATTTATTGCGCATATTTATATTACGAACTGAATAATTTAAAGCGCTTCGAATTTAACTCGATTGTGACCACCAGATAAATATACCACTGGTCATTTCGCACCACAAGAACAGTAAACAAATGTTTGCATACGAAATCAGTCTGACTTGTTAAGGTGCGACCAAATTCAAGAAACTTCAAAACGGCCCACTGCGACATTTCTGGCCCACCTTGCTCGCTGACATGAATCTGATGGTGCATGCGATAGCTTTTAAGGCGAAAGCCTTAAGTGACTTGTTGCTCGATGGCCATAAAAACAAAAAGAGCGGCGTCTAGTCGAGTGATACAAAAAAACCACGTGACCTTCTCCGAGCGACTGATGGGGGGAGAGGGGAGCGAACGGAACACGCAGACACAAAAACGGGTGTTGCGTCGCTCACGTCACACGGCGGCGGCGGTTGTGGCGACAGTCGACTGCGAAGCGAGAGAGACGGCGATGGCGGACGCTCGCCCGGAGCATAGCGAATGGCGTGGAAGGCCTCGGAAATACGCTAAGGCCTCGGATGTTCGCCAAGTGAGAAACGAGTTGCGATGTGCGAAGCGGTGGGAGCAAGGCATTCCACCGAGAGTGCTGCTTTGCCCTGCTGGGAGGATGCAACGTAAAGGCGAAGAGAAACGCCGTTGGTGCGAGTCTAACCCCGGTATACGAGCGCGCGAAACGCAGCTAAGCGTCGCAAACGAGCCGAAGAAGCCGAACTGCGAAAGCAGCAACGTGACCATGTGACACGGCAACGTAGAGAGGAGGCCGAAACTCGCAGACAACGGCTTAAGGAAGATGCCGAGACTCGTAGAATGGAAGCGGAAGCTAGGCATCGTCAAGGTGGTTACGTACGACTCGGCCGTAACGCACATTTGTGACACTTACTGGCGACAAGCACGCTCCACTTTTAGGTAGTGCATTATTTGGTCGCATGTGATCACCGATCGTAACGTCTGCTGGAGTCCTCATGTGGCCTACCTAAAGAAGCTCCTGGCGGATGTTTATAATGTGTTCAAGTTTCTTGGAGGAAAAGCCTCGGGTACGCCAGTACATGCAACGATACAACTGTACAGGACGCTCTTTGTCGGGTATGTGCGATACAGCTTGCCTGTGCTGACCAACACTTGCAGAACTAATATCCGTACACTCTAAAGCGTCCAGACCCAGGCACCGAGAGTGTCTTGGATTGCCGCGATTCTCGTCAACAGCTGAAACAGTTGCGATTGCACACGACTTCCCAGACAAGACTCATATAGTCATGGAAGCATTCAGAGCACATGCAAGACACCTTGCTCGAGCCCCTGCCCATCAACTAGCCTCACTGCCAGAGGATCGACCACGTGCCTGCTTTTGACAGACAATCCTGTCCTATCGTGCATACCTTCCACCATGTTAGACAGCTCCAGCGAGAGTTCCGTTTCCCCCATGGTGCTCGGCTCAAGCAAAAGTTCGACTTACGGTACCAAGAATACAAACAAAAGCACAACTCTCGTCTCCAGCACTCAAGCAGCTTTCACTGTTCTTGCTGTACGAGACATACAACGAGCACCATCATATATATACTGACGCTTCAACCACGGTGAATTGTTCTGAAGTATCGGTGATCTTTTCAGTAAAAATTTCCACCGCAAAGATTCCACTACCTCACCAGACAACATCGACTTCCGCGGAACTCGCTGCTATTCGTTGTCCACTTCACGTAATTTCTGATTACCTTGCATCTCTCTCTCTCTCTCTCTCTCTCTCTCTCTCTCTCTCTCTCTCTCGCTGCACGCATGTGTCATTGAGGAGGTCGACCTACAGCGCCACACGTGTACTCCACACTGCGGTTCGTTATGTCTTGCATGAAGTGTGACCTCTCCGATAGTAGAAATTAATGCATTACCAAGTGTGCAGCAGGTTTTCGCCTTCACCTGTTGCAGGTGTGCAACATACTGCCGAACATTTTTATGTGTTCATTGAACTGAAATTCATAGAACAGATTGTTTTATCAACTTCTTCGTGAATTCATAATTCCAAATGCTCACACCCATTGCAAGTTATTTCAAACTCTTTTTTTTCCGTACTTACGTAGGCAGCAGATATTTCCGATATTCGGATCATGCAATCAAGAAACCCTGTTTCGCAAGCCACAGCTTCGCTTTCAGGACAGCACATATTTATACTGTATAGGACCAGTATTCGTGATAGTGCTTATTATTGCGTGCCGAAGCTAGACGGACGTTATGCTAACTGAAATAAATTGCGATGTTTAACGTTCTGAAGCGGGACAGTGTACTATCAGGGAAGCCCAAATCGAGACGACCGAATAAATTTTTACGACCCAAGGTTCATTAATGTGCAGCCAAAAGCGCGGTACACACGTGGTTTTGCATTCCGCCCTCATTGAAATGCAGGCGATGTGCTCGGGGATCGAACCCGTGACTTCGGGCACAGCAGCAGAATGTCAAAGCTACTGAGCCACTGCGGCGGGTATGCGTTAAAATTACCATGCACATATCCTTAAAAGAATTCGCGTTATGCGGCAGGGCACGTTCCATGAAATATACTTACCCCTGACGGAGAAAGTGCACGCAACCTAGCTTTGAACGGAAGAGTTCAGCTTCCCCACGTGGACAGCGTAATAAGAACGACTGGTCCTTTCGACGTTTTTGAATTTGCGAAAGCAAAACTGTACCTCACGCTCTTCGTTACCTATTTCTTTATTGCGATAGCAATAAAGCTGCGGAGCGACTGCGCTGCTTCGCTGGATTCCCTGTAATTCTGATGTATGTGCTTCACGCTGCCTGTCCTCTTACACGTTGAACTTCTGAGCGTCGGACATGACTCCAGCAATGGGTGCGGCGCCCCCGGGACCGCGCCCTATCAAGCCTTCTGAGAGTCAGCCCGGTATTACGCCAGACCAACAACTGTAGATGCAAGGGGCTGTAATCAGCCTCGAGACACCCTCTGGCGCTGGATTTCAGCCTGGAACAGTCACAGGCCACCGCTATACTCCGTCCTCTGTGAATTTCTCACTTCCGCCTGGCCAAGGTCCTCACACTGAGACCATCTCCTGCTTGGACGTCCGTCTGCCCGAAGATCAGGATTATTTTTCTGATATGTCAGAATCTTCTGCTGCTGTTACCTATACATAGACGCTATCGCGAATTCTTCGGACGGCTCGAAAAAACACACTAGAATACCGCCCCTCAACAACTGCCCGGTGCGAAACCGTCACTCATGGCAGTGGACTCTCTGCCAGATGAAAATACACCTAAGCCACATATGTAGTTGACCACATATATAAGTTGAAAAATCCTGAGCAAGTTATCACATGCTTCAATCCACTGACAGTGACGACAGCTTTTGAAGCGGCAGCTCCAGATTGAGTACTGCAAACACGACCAAATGCGCGTTTGAACCTAGTCGCTGTCAATACGCGCACTGCAGACGCTTCTGAACACCTTCTGATCTCAAGTATTGTTGAACTACCTATTCTTACCTACGAGCCACGGCAGAGAATTTGTGGAGTAGGCGTTATAAAGGGAGTTCCTGTAGACCTCCATCAAGCAGATATTTTACGGCCCTTCTTTAAAGAGCTCCTGTCAAGTCTGTACGTCGATGGGAGCGTCAGCAAACGCCCGTATTGTATTTGACATATAAAGTTCTGCTGAGTTCGTTATCTTCGACTACAAACGTTACCGAGTATAGAATACATTGAGGCTCCATGACAGTGCTTCAAGTTCCAGCCTTTTGGGCACTTTGTTGGCGTCTGCAGGTTATAAACACGGTGCCCATGCTCCGGAGGCAATCATGATCGATATGCCTGTGCAAATGAAGAGCCACACTGCCCCTATTGCGGGTAAAAACATGAATTGACGTCTGCTTGCTGCGCTATTTTGCGCAAAAAGAAACAGATACATAATTACAATATGAAAAACAATCTGAGGCACCAATCGGCAAAGGCAGGAAACACGAGGCAGTAACTAAGCAAAGGCGCCTGCAGCCTGCAACGGTACACCTAAAAAGTCAATAGTTAAAACTGCCGATCCGCCACAAATTGACGATATAAACAACTTCCCTTCTTTGCCAACTCGCCTACCAGCTCCAACTCCTACGTTGCGAGCTGTCCAAGAGAGCACAGCTAGCCCGTCGGAAAAGACACGGGTCTCAACGTCCTCGCGTGGACCGCGTGAGTGCGGCGCTCGACAAGATCATGAAAACACATACCCATTGCTATTTGCTCTTGTCGACGCTGCCCGCAGCTTCCTCGCCCCAATGTCTTCTGCAGTGGCAGAAGCCATCCTGACGTTACTTGACTTTCTTTCTCCAGTTCTGACAAAATGGCGCTAACGGCCTAACTAAACAAGAACATTCGAAACAAGGCCACTATATTTCAATGGAACGCCTGCAGCCTCCGCTGTCGTCTCTCCGACTTCAGACAATTCGTACACAAGCACCGCATTCCAATGATCGCTACCTCAAAGTTCCGTGTGCGCACCGGCATTTGATTTTCTAGATATATTATCACACTTTCACCTACAGGAACGGAAAGCAGCACGGTTCTCTTGGCTGTTCGCAATGATTTAACTTTCACTGTTCCTGACCTACCACCCGATGCATCCAACGAGTATGCTGCGATGACAGTGAAATGGGGCAGTTTGACCTTTACGGTGATTGTGGCGTGCATACGCCTCGGGCTTTATGTGATGTAGATAGGCTGTACGACATAATAGATGGAACACATGGACCACACATTCTAACTGGGACTTCAGCGCGCATCACCCGGCCTGGGGCGGTACGAGATCTTCAGCCCGCGGTCGACGCCTCTTTTACATAGCACATCGAAAAAATTACAAGGTCTCTTAAGAGCTCTCTTAAAAGGTGAACGGCGAAAGCCTACTCTTCCTCCTCTTATCATTCGCCTCTTTCTCATTACCTCTTCTCTTTCTCTTCTTTTTTTTAGTCATTACTGCTCACTACTAAGCATTTTTAGTCGTTTGTAATCAATTGTGGTCATTACAAGTCGTCGTTAGACATGTTGGTCATATCATAGTCATCAGTAGTCAACACAAGTCATTTCAGTCATAATTAGTCATTACTAGTCATTACAAGTCATTTCAGTGATTATTAGTCACTACTGCTCACTAGTAAGCATTTCTAGTCATTTCTAATCAATAGTGGTCATTACAAGCCGTCGTTAGACATGTTGGACATTTCGGAGTCAATAATAGTGATTACAAGTCATTAGTAGTCAATATTAGTCATTACTCGACATTATTAACCTATACCAATCTCTGTTATAACGATATCATTCGCTAACTGTCACTATCAATCATTTTTCATTCTTTAATCTGTCTTCATTGGGGCGATGACGCTTCGGCGGACACTCCGGCGGTCAGGTCTGCTGACACAAACTTCATCATGAGCCAAGAAAAACTTAAAATCTAGTGACTGTTGGTTTCGAATTTTTTATTTATGTCGTAAATTTTTGACTAAAAATTGACACAATTCGCAAATTTTCACAAGAAGAAACTATCAAGTTTACAACTCCGTAACTCAGCAGTAAAAGATGATATCACAATTCTGTGAATCGCATCTCATAGTAGATCTAAAGCGGACAAAATTGATACGTTACACATAAGTCTAAAAAAATTTAGTAATGTGTAAACACAGCTTTTGCAGAACCTTTGTGCCCAACGTTACAAATTCACGTAATAAATAAACATATCAAATTTGTGCGCTTTGAATGATCTAGTGGTTGCCGTTTAAAGAACCGCGATATTTGTTCTTTACAGAGAGCTACTAACATGTAAGCTTCGTGATTCTATATTTTCAATCTTTCGAACTTTTTAAACGTTTTTCAACAAAATTGAGGCCATAAATCAAAATTATGCTCCCGACAGTCCCTGGAATTTAACTTTCTCTTTCAAATGCAACAAATTTCATCAAAATCGGTCGAGGGGTTATCTCAGAGAAGCGTTTTTGCGTTTTACATGTATTTGAATAGGCCGTGCCAGAGTTGGGCCCGAGCTAAAGCTTCCTCTTAAGCACAAGTAATTTCCCCTATCTTGTCCTTGGTGTCAGTGTTTGTTGGCCTTTTATGATATGACTAATAAAAATTGGGCCCCTCCGTTAGCCCCCTTTCTTCTCTTTTATTACACAGCGAGGGTCTCGAATCCGGCAACATGATGCCTTCAGGTAGCATGTGTGGGTTTATTGACCGGTTGCCTTCACCCAAAAAGATCACGTTCTCGTGACGCCTGCGGCAGAAAGGATGTTCCACATCCGCCGCCAAGGTTCGTGAGTGGTGGCGCTGGCTAACACTCCCAGGGTTCTACTAGGAAAACATAAATACTCAAGAAAGTGGATGGGGAAACGGCACCGCGGTAGCTCAATTGGCAGAGCACACGCGTAAAGCCTGTTTCACATGATGCGATTTTCGTCGCACAGGAAGTGCGATTTCCGTCGTTTGCGATGAAAATTGCAGTCGCAGTGCCGACCCCCCGATTTTCGGCTGCGACCCACCAGTTGGTCGCACAGTCACACCGTCGCAGCGATCGCTGCGATTTTCCGACGAAATTGCGCGGAGAGATATAACGGAGTTATTTCGCCGGTTTGTTTTGGAAAATGGCGTCTCGCACAAGTTGTCGAATTCGATTGTCGATTGTCGAATTCGGTACGTACGGGAAGGGAGAATAAAAAACTTGTATTGCAGATTCCATTTCCCCTTTCTATGCGTTTGTTGACACGCTACGCAGCAAATGAAGTGCATTTTCACGTTTGCTGCGTACGCCTTTGCGAGTTGACCCACCGTGGTTGCTCAGTGGTTATGGTGTTGGGCTGCTGAGCACGAGGCCGCGGGATCGAATCCCGGCCACGGCGGCCGCATTTCGATGGGGGCGAAATGCGACAACACCCGTGTACTTAGATTTAGGTGCACGTTAAAGAACCCCAGGTGGTCGGAATTTCCGGAGTCCTCCACTACGGCGTGCCTCATAATCATAAAGTGGTTTTGGCACGTCAAACCCCATAATTTCATTTCCTTTGCGAGTTGTCAGTACTAGGAAGTGTTGGATCCCGACCAGACGACGAGGTCGTCACAATTTTCGTTTGTTCAGTAGCACGCAAAAATCGCGCTTACGGAGCAGCTTGAATTATTTCAACCTCGGTAAGGGCAAATGACAAGACAGCAAAGTACCCGAAGTTTCAACGTTGAGCTGAACGCGGTACGGTTCAGTTGCATTTTCTTGTCAGTTTTCAAGCGTGAATTTCCCGATGCATCTTGAAAGCTTATCTTACCTCACTTATAAAATTTGATAGAGCAAAAGTGTAGGCTATCGTAATGAATTTGCTACGATAGCATTAAATCCGTGGCTTGAATAAACAGCGTCATTAATTTGTTTTCGAATATTATATGCACGTTAAGTTGCACCTCTTCTCTGGAGAATATTTTTTCTTGCACAGAAACCAGTAAACATTGACTATGTTGCGGACCTTGTATCCTTACTGCATCTATATTAACACTTGCTTTGAAAGGTAATTAACTGTACAGCTAGTAGATTAAGTAAATTATTTGCTTGCTATAGTGCCACAGTGACAACGTAACCTCCTGCACCGTCATGTAAAACTCGTGCAACAATGCAAAAAGCAGGCAAACGGCCTGTTCTTCTGGGGATAAAACAGTATAAAACGACACGCTGAAGAAAAGTAAATCAAAACTGTGCAGTGAAGTCAGCCAGTACAAGCGGTCCTTGCACGTTCACAGCTGATCAAGTGTGCAGGAACATTCATGCCTTACATGTTTCTAATAAGTTCGTGATCACATATATTAGTCTCTAAACCCATATAACGATATCTGCTGTGATTACTCTTTATAAGTAATGAAACACCATGCTACTTGCAAGAACATATCACCAGAGGATTTTAGAACAAATTTCTGCATTCCAACTATGCACAATATGTAGTTTATTCAATAAATGACTACAAACTGGGCTTTTTTGCAATGACAAACTTACAGGCAAGAAAAAAATCTCTAGACAAAAATATTGTTCTTCAATTTATTCACCTGCCACTGTGACTATAGCATTCTGCTACTAACACAAGGCAAGGGGTTGACTTGCCAGCCATAGAAGTCGCATTTCGATGGCAGTCATAGGTAAAAAAAAAGCTCTTGCACTTAGATTTAGTTCATCACCTTTTATTGAACCCTTAAACTTCAAAACACTATTGCATAGCGGGGCATGCTTATGCAAAATCTAACACCAATAGAAAGCCCAGGGCAGAATTGTAAAACAACCATCTTTCGTGATAATTCAAGTGCATAAATAATCATTGCGTCAATATGTATTGTTCAACAACACTGCACAAATAAGCATAATCAGGTATAGTAAGTACTCTGTGAGGAAGCTGGTTCTACAGATGTACAAATGTCAAGACATGAATGTTCATATTACGTCGCACACATAGCAGAAAGAAAACCTTTTTCAAGAGTTGTCCCTTTTGGCAGATATGAATGGGCCATCAGCAGCAGAAACATAATTGCAGGGCATTGTGTAACACCGCTTATGAAAGAATGAATATAGTGAAGAGGCTTTTAACAGCAGTACCTCATCCTACTTCAATAAGAGGAACGATGAGCAAAAACATTTCTGGTAGAGCACTTAAGTTAAAAAGTAACTTTCTGAAAGACAGAAAATTCCAGGTGAGAGTTGGAGGTACATTTGGCCCACCCACACCAACAACACAGGCATATTACAAGAAATACTACAGCCTATTGTGTATTACAGTCTATGGGAAAGCTATCTTATACAGGAATCAAGAATGATGCAACAAGCCCTCGACAACACTGCAGACATTCTTGGCCAGTCTGTCCTCTCGCTTTCTGATAAGTCGGCTTACATCGACGTCGGAAAAAAGACTAAAATCAAGAACTACTCCAGATTGCACATTGTGCTGCCAATAGCTGGAGAAACATACCCGCAAGTCAACATCCACAAATCCTCAGCTAGTGTAAGACCATGACGGCAGAGCCAGCATGTGGGTGAAACAATTATGCCATGCCTGGACGCAAATTCTACACCTGGTGAAAAGAATAATCTTGAAATGATGGGGGGTGGACGAGTGGATACTATGGAAAATTGCAGATGCTGGTGCTTGTGTCCAAGGTATGGTACGGTATGAATTACCAGCAGCACACAAAAAAGACAACTCATCGAATACAGGCATCACGTAACAACAGGTATTTCCGACTTTACCATGCTTGAAGACCTCTATGAGAAAGAGCAAACGAACAAGCACCTAGACGGAGTAATGTTGCAGCCTGCAGCACAAATTCTTTGCCTCAAAAGCTCAGAACCTGGTCCCAAGATACTTTGCCAGCTAGCATATGGGATACAAAGACGACTACAACCTGGTCCCAAGATACTATGCCAGATAGCATATGAGATGCAAAGACGTCTAGAACCTGGTCCCAAGGTACTATGCCAGCTAGCGTATGAGGTGCAAAGGCGACTACCCCTCCCTTCAGAAACAACCTCGGGAGCACCTGAACTTGAAACACAACAGGCCCATGCCGTGCTATATGGGGGCAAACAATTAGGCCAGGAGACTATATGGTACTGCCAAACACATAGAGGAGGTTGCTAATTATGAATATGCAAGCAAACATCAGGCACACATAGTACACTGATGGGGCAATAGCAGTGTAACAGTAGTATGACACTACAAAAAACTAAACCCCATATAAGTGAGTACCATTCCAGGTCATCCTACACCTAGAAAAGCTGAACTGAAATCAATCAAAGCAGCACTTGTAGTGCAGGTGAATCCCTGCACAACACCCTGCATTGATTCACCAGAAACTGTCTGGGCCTGCACATCACACGAGGTTGTCAGTAAAATCAGGAGATTGACACGCGACTTGCAAGCACATGGCCAGAAATTAAATTACAGCATACATAGCCATGCAGATATTCCAGGACACAAGCAGGCTTATAATCCCGACATAACTGAAAACTGTATGAGTTGGTGTGTACTCATCATTAACTAAAGTGCAACAGATAGACAACAGACAAGAATGAAGTGCTCTGTGTGTTCACTTCGTTCTTGTCCATCGTATTTCTGTTGCACTATAGTTAATGCATTCATAAGGCTGCACAGGAGAAGAATGATACCTCCGCCCAAGGGCCCGATTTCACATCCAAATCCACGCGTGCCCACGCACACACGCACACACACAGATGTTGCAAGGATGCATAGCAGGAAGCAGTCTCAACAGGATGACACTAGAGATGGATGAGGACTAACTTTCAACTGAGGTTCATTTGTAAAAATGTGGCGAGTTATACAAATTACCAGAAAAAAAAGACGATGAGCAAAACGAGAACAAAGTGAAAGCAGGAACCAACGTTTCGACAAGTGGACTTGTCTTCTTCAAGGTCCACTTGTGGAAACATTGGCTTCTACTTTCACCTTGTTTTCGTGTTGCTCATCGACTTGAATTACCATCTCCCACCTTCCCCGTGTTTTCCCCAGAAAAACAAAGAAATCTTCGAAGGCTAGATCAAAATTGGTGCTTGATGCAGCCAAACATAACAAGAATGCTACAGAAAGAAAATACAGAAAAATTCCAATTGCAGGAAAAAATCATTACAATTTCCAATCCTGCATGCGAGCACCTTTCAAGAAACACTGTTGTTATTCCAATAGACAGACTTACAGCTTGCTTATGCAAGCACATTCTTCCAGTTCCATGCCATTGGAAAAAAAAAGTTTCTTAGAAGGTAGCCACATGCGCGCTTGGTGATCACAACGTTTTTTTCCCCTGGACTTGTATATTTATACGTATTTTCTCCCTTTCCCGCTTTTATGTTTGGTTTCATCAAGCACTAGTTTTTATCAGGTTTTATTGATCTACTACTTTCTGGTAACCTTTATAGATCACTGATTTTCACAATAAACCTTTTAATTAGAAGTTAGCATACCCTGTTCTTACTGCTTCACACTATACATTCTTGCTACATTGGCCAAATAAACGATTCTATATGGTACACAGAAGCATCATCAGGGCCATGAAAGTGACTTGCTGCAGTCTAAAAAAATAAAGAATAGCCTGGCTGCAAATGGCACCAGAGAACACATAGAACGAACAAGAAAACAGAGATGATCTAACAACCAAAGTTTAATGTACACACCGAGTAAATGCTCGCTGACAAGCAATAGACCGAACATATGCAAAAAGGAGAAGCAAAAATTCATGTGTGTTTCCTGACAGTAAATGCATCCATTTCTAAGGGAGGCCGTGCTGACAAGATTCTCACAGTATTTTTAGATCTACAGCTTCCGTAATTTCTCTAGGCAGCCGATCTGCACAGAATGCTAGCTTCTTCTTCTACAATGCACACTCAGATGTGGAGAGTCAATTGTAGAGGAAGAAGCTAGCATTCTGTGGAGATCAGCTGCGTAGACAAATTATGAATGCTGTAGATGCAAAGACACTGGGACAATCAGCGTGGCCTCTGCTCCACTTTCAGAGATGGATGCGTTGTCTGTTGGAATCTGTATGGACAGGCATCAGTTTTTGCTTCTGCTTTTTGTGTAACTTCGATTTATTGCGTGTCAACCAGCATTTACTCGGCATGTTCAATAAACTTTCATTTGTTAGTACGCCTGATGATCGTCTTGGTCTCTAGCAGAAAGCTGTTCATTCTTTTTACAGTGAAGCTGTATATGCCTAAGCAAAACACTAATGGTCCGATCCCAAAAACCCTGGTGTAGGGGTATTAGCCATTGTTTAGGGGGGTGTGTGCCATTGCATTCGTCTTGCATGATGGACGGAGAAATGTATTGTTGGGTACACATAGAAATGCTTATGCATTTCAAACATACATTTATCTACGTATTATTGCAGGGAAGGGACACAGAGGAGCACGGGGTCAAGACAAGATCATGATGTCATAATTATCTCGCAGCAAAGGTGTGGTGGGCCATTGGCTAGACCGACAGTGACGTTGTTTCTCTCTAGGAACAGAGCACGCATGCAGCAGTCTCTCTCCGACTTCCCAATAGGTTAAAAAATGTGTCCCTGTATTTAATTAAATGAAGTGTGCAGCCCCGGTGTGTCACTTGGTAACTACAGTGCATAAATAAATATTATGATTAACGCATTACAAAACACAAATGCGTAACATGATTCGCAAAGACTTTGATGGACCCGCTGGATTAACACAATGAGCCACTCGTTGCACTTTCCATGATGGTGATCTTGCAAAGTGCGATGTGTGGCATACCAAATAAACAGTGTGATGAACCCAAGCCAAATGTGTGCGTAACCTCATTAAGAAACACAGACATAACCAATAATATAGAATGACTTGAATGAACCATTGGAATTAACCCAGTAATAAACACTGGGGCCGCACATGTCAGCTTCGGTGGTTTACCATCTGTACAGGGTGCATGGGCAGTAATTTTTGCTGGTATTGTTTGTGATGTATTGTATAATGTTGTACCAGTAAAACACGTTGGGCTAGTTGGTCCATATTGGTACTGCTTTTTTTGCTGGTTTTTCCTTAATGTTGTGCCCTTCTTCCTTTTGTAACTACTTTTTTATTCCCCCTCGCATAATACTCCAACCTTGCAGCCTGCGAGGTATATAAATAAATAAGTACATAAGCACGTCATTCATTCATCTGCATATACCTCGCACCATTCCTTGCTCAACAAACGTCACTGTGTTGATGTCTCGCAGCGTGCATCTACATTAACTGCCGTTTGCATTTCGGTATAGTTTGTGAACACTGTAATGCATAAAGATTACATGACATTAAAGTTGTTACTTATGCGGTGCATAAGCAAACCTTGCAAAAGATGACAAGTTGGATTGTTGAAAATAAGACAAATTGTATATATCGCAGTTACATTAAGAGCCTTTAATTGACCACTTGACAAAAACTTCACTTCGCATAGATTCCAACACGTACACTGAATCTGCAGTTTTTTTTTTGCTTATTAATGTGGTCGTTACTGCATGGCCACATTGTAGAATCGAAAACAAAGTTAAATAAATTCGTTTGTTGCAATATAACAATATGCGTAGATCACTGCGATTGCAACACCAGAAATTGATACAAACATGCACACTATAGGATGCAGACAGATGCCCACGACAAACTCCAGAATGTTTGCATCCTGATATTTATGAAAGTGAACAGTTTCATTCCATTGCTGTCAATGAGAGGGAGCAAGAAAACTTAATTGTGTTCGTGGAACAAAAACTTATTGATAAGCTTAGAGATATAGTAATTGTTTAACACTTTCGAAATGAATAATTATAGCTTGCTATCGACATTCAAGCAGCCTTTCGCCACCTAGAAAAGGAATAAGTTTTTCCAGCTCTGAACATTGAATTGCAGGAAATGCAAGCAGGCATAAAATTCTGCCAGTATAATCTGTTTGGGAATACCAAATTGGAATAAACACTGAGACTTGCATTTATATTTCTCTGGCTGAGCACTCTAGTTTGAAGTGACTCCCGTAAGCATGTCGCAACAATGTTGATCTAATACAGGCTAAATGCATGACTAGCTTAAGAAATCTGGATGATTGCTATAAATTACAGTGAAGAAACTATAATATTTATTAACATTAATAATGTAATAATATTTATTTCCACAAAGCAGGCTAACCGTGAGCGGCGTGCGAGGCTGAGCAGAAAGCTGAAAAATTCTACGGCAAGTGCGCCTGCCGTGGGCCTACGATCCTGCATTATGAATGCGCGTATTGATATGGTCTTCTTGTTAGAAGTTCCGAGTATACTACCAGCGCGAGACACAGGACAACAAAGTGGACGAGAAGCGCGTCTTTTAGAATGTTACAACGTACAGGTTTCTACAAAAGTGACGGTAACTGCTCGAAACATTTGATGCGTCCTCTTTTGCGCCTTTAGAAATATTTAGAGAGGGCTCCCATATATATATTCGCAGCGCAAGCACGGCGATGGACGAACCAGGCTAGCGCTAAGGTTGAATTTCACAACACAATTTTCATTCCACGTCCAGTAATCACACAGATCATTTGAGGCTTCGTTCAGGGGCGCACGCGGGCTTTCGGGTCCATACTTCTTGTTGCGTTTGGCGCAAGAATATGGCTAGGAGCAGGCACCACATATGCGCAATCATGGGCAGTATACACGCATCATTTCTCCAGAAGCTGACGCTCAGCACGGGTAGCGCGAGGATCTTGTTGGGCTGACACGACAACTTCGTGGCAGCCAAATTCCGAATACTGCATATGCGATGAGGTTAGTTATATGTACTTGCAGATAGGTCATCTTGTAGATTATTGTAGCGCAGGCAGAACGAAACGGTCATACAAGGCAGATGAGACAACACACAGCGCTGAACGAACCACCTGCGAACAGCTGTTTACATGCGCCACGTCGCACTGAACTTCAGAAACCGCTGTTGCGCACTGTAAGACAAATCTTAACTAACGTTTTTAAATTAGTAAATGTAGATATTATTTGCTTCTAATCAAGAAAAGTCAATAATATTATATTGTAAAAGTTTTATTCATTAGAATAAAAGAATTATGCAGCGTGTGCCACGAAACCTGGCAGTAAGCAACCCTGGGCGTCGCACCGGTCGCATTGTTGAAATCGCAATCATGTGAAATGAGCCCTCTAAAAATCGCACTGTGACGCGTGCGACTGCACCGATTTTCGTCGTTCCAGTCGCAGCATGTGAAACAGCCTTAATGCGAAGGTTGTGGGATCGTTTCCCATCTGCGGCAAGTTGTTTTTTTCATTCACTTTCATTTGCATTAATTTATCGTTTCCTTATTTCATTTATTAAAGGGACACTAAAGAGAAAAATGATTTCTTCTGCATCAGTAAATTACTTTTCTACGACGCCAAAAACACCACTCTTCCCACGATAAGACGGTTGGTAAGCCAGAAAAGGCGCAAGAACGAAAGACGGGTGGCGACGCCGCCTTGAAATTCCCGTACCTGGTCGCTGTGAGGTCATCAATTTTGATGGCATCTTCTAGGGCCTACTTAAGCACATAGCGGTACAGATTGACTACACTGTGTTCTAAACGACCCAAATATTAAACATGGCAAGTTTCGGGAACCTTTACTCTTCCAACGCGGCCCAAATGCGAAAACATACTTTGGAATCCTTGACGTCACAGTGTCGTACCGGCGTCGGGGTTTCGACGCAAAATTCAAATACTGATACTTCGATCTTCATTTTCTCATCTAATAATCAAACTATTATTTTCAAATGACTGCCTGCAGGGTTTTAAACAATAATTTATTAGTCTAAACTGATTTATTGTGTCCCTTTACTGTCCCTTTAAGCACAAGTTAATTCCCCTATGTTGTACTTGGTGTCAGTGTTTGTTGGCTTCTTATGATATGACTAATAAAAATCGGGCCCCTCGGTTAACCCCCTTTCTTCGTGATCCATTATCACTTTCGTGCCTGGGTTGAGAGCAAGAGAAATACACCTGGCCCGGCACTGACATATTTTGCTCTAGAGCATGTTAACAACAGCTACAAGGTTCACCGTCATATTTACACTGATGACTCCATTTCGTCTATATCATCTGCCATTGGTGTGTGGATTTTGTCTGCAAGTGTTACCATCTCTGCAGTCTCAATCACCGCACTTCAGCTGCATCTACTGGACTAGCTGCACTGCGGGCCGCTCTGATTTACATCATCGAGCAGACAGCTGAGACTTGGGCCATCATCGCCGACTCAAAAGCTGACCTGCAGTACCTCAAGTCGCCACGCACGCACGAGCAACTTGTAACGGTCATCAGGCGCCTTTGAACTGCATCACAGCATTGTGCTGCAGTGGTTACCAATCCACTGCGGAATACAAGGCAACGTCCAGGCTGACAATGCTGTCAAATCTGGACACAACACTTCGAGAGAAATGGTCGAGATACATTTTTCGAGAAAAGACGCGGCGACACTGGAATCCACACACGCTTGGTGTCTCCAGCGAACACTCTGCCAGCTACGAGTACGGACCCAGCTACTGGATGCCAGCTACCAGTACGGAGCCCTATACAAAGTAGATCCATCATGTGACTTTTACATTTCTCGAGGCCTCAATAGACAACACCAAGCATGCCTTCACCACATAAAACAACGTAGCCTACACAAACAACTTCAGGTGTACGATTCAACTCACGGACACCCTAATGTGCTCTGAATGTAACGTCCCTGAAGACCTGCAACATATGCTGTGCGACTGCTGCCGCCATGCGTCAGAGGGAGAGTCTTTGAAGGCGGCACTGAACCTTCAACGGACCTCGAACTTGGCAGTACTGCGCATTCTGGGCCCATGGCAAAGCACCGCCTGTGCGTTACGCGTCAGGAAAGCTTTGTTGACCGGGCGACGAGCCTTAACAAAACTTTGTCAATATATAGATATATATATCTTAACGACTGCCTGCCAGCTAGTGCTGTGTAAATACTCCCCGTAACAATATATATATATATATATATATATATATATATATATATATATATATATATATAATTTATGATTGCGGGACGCGTTCGTCGCCCAGGCCCACGGTGCGTCGCTTGCCGAGATGAGCCGTTCCTTCTTGCCTGCTATAACCACTGCTTCGCTTACACCGACTCCCCCACTGCGCAGGATCTGCATGATTTTAAAGCGTATGAATGAAGGACATATGGTCTCCGTGGAGTAGACGAGCGCAGAGGAAAGCACAAGTGCCCAGCCGTAGCGACGTCATTGTCGTCACGCCGTCGTACTCGAGGTCATGGGTTTCATCCCGGCCGCGACGGCTTAATTTCGTTGAGAAGGTGACCGTGCCCCATATTTTTTTCTTAAAAGTAACGCAAGAAAACATAAATAGAACAAAAATAATGCAATATGAAAGGAAGTATTACAAATCGTTGTCCCGATTGTCAGAACTGCTTAGAGCACAACTGTAATCAGCTACAATACACAGCGTCTCATTGCGGTATTTGGTGGAGGCCATATTTGATAGATCTTATCATTTCTCCACTTGAAGCAGCACTTCGCAGCACGCTTCTAAACAAATGGTATGGCAATCCGTCCTTAACACATTTTTATTACGTGTATTTTTCTTTTGCAAACATAGTTACGTTGTGCTGTCTAGCAAATAGGCAACTCTGTCTATTGAATGGGTGCAATGATCTTCTTGTTATAGCTACGTACTTCGAGCCAAGAACTATGGCGGCAATTTCCCCATGGCCACCACTAAACCCTATATCCTTCTCTTTCTCTTTCCCCTACCGCCTCAGTGAGACCCGACTGCAGATCAATACGATGACCTTCATCACCTGCTGCTAGCGAAAAAGCTATTTCGTGTCCAAATAATCCTTATCGCGCCTGGTGGTGTATGTCCAAGACCTCTTTCTCCGAGATCTGCTTATGGTTTACCGCCAGCAGCGTCGCATTGCTGAAGGCTTCGCGAGTGGTTTCTGACTTTGGTACCTTTGAGCTGTGCAATAGATCAAACGTGTTCTCAGAGGAACCGGGGTTGAGGAGTAAGCATTCCTCAGAGTTCAGTGGGCCCTTTTTTTTTGTTGACAGGGCTCTATTTAACAGTACAGCACGCAAGCACGAGCATGTGTATAACTCGCACGGAACAGAAATATACTGGAAATAAAGTAACAACGCGTATTCGGCATCATAGAGTGCCAATAAGCAAGATGACGTTGAGAAGTATAGTAGAAACAGCATCATTCATGTGTGGCTGAAAACTACACAGAAAAAAAAGACAGTTCTGTTATATTAATTTCTGTGTGCTTCCTGCAGTTCGCTCTTTTCAGTGGCGTACACCTAGTGTTCCTTTCGTCATTTAGGTTTTAAGAATGGTTTGAGCATTATTCAAATACTCTCTTAAAGAGTAACTAACTGTAACTGTACACCTGCGTACGAAAGTTTGGAGAATATGTAAACTGCAACAACGATCAACTTAAGACCTAATTACCCTCCCGCCTGCAGTTTAGAGGTGCATTACGTAGATTCTACATTCACTAAGGTAAATAATTCACCACTATATTAAAGCCAGCATGCTTAGCCCCCGATGCACTGGTGCTTCTTCGCAGTTTCTTACTCCGAAAGGCTTTGTGGGTAATAATGCATAATTTCTAATGAGGGAACAAAATGTATAGACTCGGCAAATGAAAATTCGGAATTTAAAACGTCGTCTCCCCTTCAATGCTCGACTTTACATATTCGTACAAACTTTTCGTAGGCGGCGTTTCTAGAAGTTCAGAAAACTAATGAGGATAGGCGAACAGGTAGGCGACTGCCGCCTCCTCATTGGCACGGTTCTCTCTACTGTTCAGTCAAAATACGCTTCGTTTGCTTGTAGTCTTTATTTGCGTGATACCGAGAAAATGGTATTTGGCTCTTTTGCGTAAATAATGAGCGTAATATGCACGGAGCAGCAAAGAACCTCCCACACCTGTTCTCACGAGCGAAATGCTAAGGCATTGTTCGTTTTTAAGAGAGCCCTTTCATGCTTCCGCACAGACAGCCTGTGGAAAGTGGGCGCCATTTAATTGGTCCAAAAATAGTGTAGAACGCAGCCCGCTTCATTTTAGAAAACATGCGACAACGGTGCCTGCGAACAAGATTATTCCATTGCAGCCGTGCTATACAGAGCAATCGACTCGCATAATTTTGCAAACAACCCAATGTTTCTCTTTGTATTTGTTCATTCATTCGCTCGTTCGTACGTTCATTTGTTCGCGAGTTTGATCATTTATTTAGTTGTTTTTTTATTTTTTCATTCATATATCTTGGGCTATGAATTGGTAAACCAGCAAGAAGTCCATTTGTGCATACGAAGGAGGCATAAAGATGGGTGATAATGTGATTCAGGAGCACGGCCACATGGCGGTATTGCAGTCACACGAAACAGACTGCACCATTTCGCAACACTACAAGGGTCAGAACCGTTTTGTAGGAACGGAGCCATGGTGAATACCTGCTTTTTTCTGCCACTGCCTCGCGAAATCTGCAGCACAGAGTGAGGCGGCGATGACGCCGACCTACACACGGGTACTTGTTTACACGTCTTCAGCAGTGACACGTAGCAGGTGCGACGCGTACATGTGGATATCAGCCAGGGGACCTGCGCACTTCAATAGAACGCAAATATTATTCGAGGTTCATTCTAGCGAGAACGTCCGGAGCTTCTATTTCCATTACAAGCTGCGCTGCGCATGCGCGTTAAAGCGCGTCACGATGCGTTCCTCTAGTTGTCGCTGAATGTGTATTGACCATACCTATACTTCGGACGTTCTATAAACAGCCTTGCGGGTCCTTTTTATCGTGGACGAGCTTGTTTCTTTCCTTCGTGGTTCCCTGCGGTGCGCATGTTTGCGGGCCCAGATCCCGCCGCCGCCAATCCATCACCTCCGACCCGCTAGGGCGGGGTTCTTGGAACACCGAGAGAGACCATGTATAGCGCACGCCATCCTTCCTTCGCCGGTCGTATTCATTACTTAGTTCCGCATTCAAATTGACCCTAACGCTTGCAGCGCCCCCGCATTTCTCAAAAGACCTACGGCAAAGGCCCTTCTTCCGTCATCCAGCCCAGGGCTGAGCCACCGAGTTTATTTACCCAACGCACTGGATCGAAATATTCAGCGAATCTTTGCGTATTGTCGGGTGTCAGCGTGCAGTCGAGTGGCGTCGCCAATCGATAGCGCCATCTCAAGCCTGTTTCTGAACGAGCCTGCTTCGCAATCCATTGGGCCTGTTGTGTGCACAGAATGTAGGGGTGTTTTTCGTTGCCTTGCAAGGAAGCACATGGCATGCATATGTTTCGACTCCCTACACCCAGTCTGTGTGAGCAGAGCGCTGAACAAAGAAACCTGTCGCCGAGAAAGCCGGTCTGTATCGGGTGAATTACTGTCACGCCTGGGGGACACAACATACTAACCAGACGTTTCTTTTGGCATACACTTTTCGCCTTCTCGTTGTTGCTAACTTCTGTGTGGACACTAGCAGTTAAAATGATGGATTGCTTGCCATACGAAAGATTGACCAACAGGGACTGACGTGGACTGATTATATATAATAAATACGAGACATCATTCCTTTCTCCTTCATTTTTATAGCCTTTCCTCTCTCGCTTTCTCTTTTTTTTCCTTTTTTCATACGAAGAATGCGAGCTCTCCAACACCATCGCAAGCTTTCAGTGCTTTCCTCGTCACCACTGAATAGGCGAATTTCGTGCCCGATCTTCCTAATACAGTCAGTCGCGCAGATATATTTAGGCACAGAGCTCAGCACCCTTGCTGGTGGAATCGCGAAGCCAGACGGTTGATAGGGATTTCCTGTACGAGATCTTTCCCCGAAGTTTTCACTAGCAAACATGGCACGAGCGGCCACTCAAAAGGTGCCCCAACAACCATCACACGCGCCTTTCTCCCGAGAGAAACATTCTGTAGGAATAAGCTTCCTGAACGGTGACATGAACCTAGTAATAAGAACTACTATAAGAAGTTCGGTTCCGAGTATGATATCACGGCTTAGCACCAAAAAAAAAAAAGAAGAACACACCAATCTAACCTGCAAATAATACTTGTACTCGCTTTTATACGTAAAAATCATGGTTTCCGCTATGTTATTGCTTTCGAAAGTTTCTTCTGTGCTCTTCTTGAGATCTGCGTTGAACTATTTACGGCTTAAGCCAAATCGAGGTCTTGTGCATTCCGTGACAGCTAACTACGAATACATTCTTTTTTTAAGCCGCAAAATTACGCCTATAGAATATTCGACTGTTTGCGAAGCCTGTCCTATTCAATAAATAAATAAATAAATAAATAAAGCAATTACCGTGCCTTACTGGCGCTCGCCTATTCTTTTTCTCTTCTTGCTACTCTTGCCTACCATCCCGAAGTTTTAACGCAAAGCAGTGTGTGCCTAACATCGGGCACTTTGCTGTACGTACGTTCTTGTCTAGCCTCCGTTTGGGCATCTTCAATAATAAGAATTGAAGTGCCCGATGGCCGAATCAAGCCTATTTCCCACCAGAGCAGCCCGATGTTCCAACCAGCCAGTCGGCCACAATCATTTGTTTCTTTTCTTTTTTTTTCGAGTAGGTCAAAATCTCATGCACGCTTCTTTCATGCCAGCGCCAACTATCTTTTTGAGGTGATAATAGGCGTGCGCGTACGTTGCGGTTCACAGCACGACGAGAGCACGTGAACAGTAGGCACGAGACGTAGGAATTTATAAATTGTGATTTATATTACAAATAAATGGCAAATAATATAATCTGGCTCTTACGAAGAGCATACGTTTGCCGGAGAGGTGCTTGTTGAATTTCGTTACCTGATAGCAGGAAGGGGCTGGTTGCCTTGTCTAGGCGTAGATCACCTTTTGTAGATGAAATCTTCGGGCGTAGTGTGAGCCACCGCCGTTTTCTATCCTTGAAGGTAGGTGGTAGTATTGGTTCTTCAGTCCCTTCCATGTCTCCACGAGAAGGATTTCAAAGCTACAAACTTCACCAAGCTTGTGGTCCTGTACACGTAATTAGAATTTTTGTGTCAGCGTAAATGACAACTGAAATGATGAGCAGAAAAGCTGACGTCATCGAGCGCAAGGCTGCTTTCCATTACAGCATAGGCGGAAAGTTTGCATTTTTCTGGGGGGAGGGGGGGGGGGGTGACCAGCTTTGCAAACTCCATGTATATATTGTGACGCAGCAGTTATCACGACGTTTATTCCGCGTCGAAGATGCGGCGAACCGACCACGCCCACAGCACGGATCACACTCAAGAGCAAGCCCCACAAGCGATGGTGAAGAAGAACCCCATATGAGCCCTACATGATGGTGATCATGTACAGATGACAAAGAATAGCTTATAAATGCCTACACTAATGTCCCCTCGCGCGAGAGCGGCCATCCTGGCCGCAATTCAAAGGGGCGGCGAACGCCTCGTGAAAGGCTTCATACGGGAAATGTGGACAACCTCAGCAGCGCGACAGCGGCGGTCATTTGGAACAATAACTGGTGCCACGCGATAGTTAACCAGAGAGGTCTGCTCCAAGAATCTGTAGGGGCTGATGAACCGAAGCTAAAACTTGTTACACAAGCCAGAAGTACGAACTGGAGTCCAGAGTAGCATTTCCTCGCCAGGGCGGAAGCACACGACGTGATGAGAGGCGTTGTAATGCTGCTTGCGGTCCTGTTGCCGTGCTTCGGTGTTGATGCGGGCGAGCTGGCTACAACGCAGAACGCGGGACACATGTTCTTCGCAGGAGGATGGACATCGATTGACAGTTGGCGCGAAGAAAGAGACGTCAAGACAGGAAGAGGGCGAACGATTATAGACAAGGTACAATGGCGAGTAACCGGTCGTGCGTTGAAAGGCGGTATTATGCGCAAAAGTCACGAATGGCAAAATTGTGCCCCAGTTTCTGTGATCTGGTTCGATGTCTGACAGCGTGCGATGAAATCGCTCTGTTAGGCCGTTGGTTTGCGGATGGTAACTGGAGGTAGTCTTGTGGGTGGTTCCGGAGGCTCTGAGTACGTCGTCTGCTGGTTGCGAGAGGAATGCTTTTCCGCGGTCGCTAAGGAGGACGCGAGGAACACCATGACGCAGTATTATGGCTTGAAGTATGAATGCAGCAACTTCAGAGGCTGAGGAAGAAATCACACAAGCTGTTTCGGCGTAGCGTGTCAAGTGGTTAACGGCTGTCACAATCCATCGTTTTCCGGTGAGAGTCACAGAAAGAGGACCATACAGGCCATTGCCAACGACTTCAAATGGTTGCTACGGACACGGAACCGGTTGCAGTTGTCCACTTGGAGCTGATGTAGGGAGCTTTCGACGCTGACATAGGGCGCACGAAGCGACATACCTCGCTACACTGGCGGACAAGCCAGCCCAGTAGATGCGACCTTTGATGCGGTCATAGGTTTTCTGGAAACCAAGGTGACCAGCAGTCATGTCGTCGTGAGAAGCCTGCAGGACATGAGCACGTAGAGAGCGTGGCAGGACAGGAACCCATTGCAGCGATGACCGTCAGGGTGATAGACATGACGGTACAGGACTCGGTTGTCAACCTTAAATTGCGTTAGCTGTCGACGAAGGCGGGCGCGAAGCTCGTTGAAGGTGGTCTATGATGCGCCGACAGTAAGAGTCGGCAAGTTGATGAAATTGGAAGGATTTGTTGTCGTGTGGAGGAATCTCGTCGACAGTGGCCAACAAGAAAGCATGTGAAGGGGGATCGTGCGAAAGCTTGTCGCGGATGGTAGTTGGACGTCCATTGCATGGTGTCATAGGAAGCGGACAGCGAGAAAGCGCGTCTGCATCCTGGTGTTTTTTTCCGCTCTTGTATGAAAGAATAAAGTCGTATTCTTGCAGACGAAGAATCCACCGACCAAGTCGTCTAGACAAGTTCTTCAGCATTGAAAGCCAGCATAATGCATGATGGTCTTTAACGAGGGTAAAATGGCGGCCGTGAAGATAAGGTCGAAACTTCTGCACAGACGAAACAATAGCTAGGCATTCCTGCTCCATGATGGTGTGATTCTCTTCGGCGTTTGTCAGAACGCGACTTGCGCACGCGATGATCCTCTCACCTAAAGTGTCGTCTCGTTGTAGGAGAATGCCACCAATGCCGTCGACCACTAGCATCCGTATGCAGCAGGGTAGGAGCAGCTTCATCAAAATGGCGAAGTACTGGTTCAGAGGTGAAAGCGCGCTTCAGATGGGCGAACGCTGATTCACATTCGGGAGACCACACAAAGGGACCATAGAACCCAGTAATTTGTGCAGAGGTGATGCTATTGAGGCGAAGCCTCGTATGAATCGGCGAAAATAGGAAGCGAGGCCTAGGAAACTAGGCAAATTTGGTCTTTTCAGGAGGAGAGAAGTGCCGAACTGCCGAAACCTTGTCAGGATCAGGACGAATGCCATTTTGCTCACAATGTAACCTAATACCTTGATCGTCTTGCTCGCAAAATGGCATTTCTTGGTGTTTATCTGAAGTCCAGCGTTGGCAAGGCACGTGAGAACTTCATCGAGACGTTGCAGGTGGTGAGAGAAGGTTGACGAGAAAACAACATTATCGTCCAGATAGCACAAGCAAGTCTTCCACTTCAGGCCACGAAGAACGGTGTCAATCATGCGCTCGAACGTTGCGGGCGCATTGCAGAGGACGAATGGCATGACATTGAACTCGTAGAGCCCATCTGGTGTTGAAAACGCTGTTTGCTCTTTATCGTCCTCATGCATAGGTATCTGTCAGCAGCCGGAACGCAGATCGAGACTGTAGAAGTACTCGGCACCCTGAAGGGAATAGAAGGCATCGTCTATTCGCGGCATATGGTATACATGCTTGCGTGCGATCTTGTTAATTGTTCGGTTGTCGACACAAAATCGAACAGAGCCGTCTTTTTTGCGAACGAAAACAATGGGGGAAGACCAAGGGCTAGCAGAGGGGCGTATAATGTTCCGTTGGAGCATGTTGGTGACGTTCTCGTCAATTACTTTCCTCTCGGCTAGCGATACGCGATATGGTCTACGGCGCACGATGGATGTACCATTTGTATCTATCCGATGCGTCGTAATAGAAGTATTTCCCAACGAAGCTGAATGCGCGTCAAACGAAGCTTCACGTTTTTGGAGCAAAGCAAGCAACTGTTGTGACTGCGAAGGTGTCAGGTCGGAACTGATGGCAGCTGCAAGAGCTGAAGGAGATGCGGCCCGTCCGGTGCAAGGAACTTCAGAGGAAGCTGCTTTAAAGGAAACAACAGAGATATACTCCGATTCAGTGGCACAAGCCAATGTAGTGCCTTTAGGGATGAGAATCTTTTCGGATGTCGGGTTTGTAGCGTAGAGAAGTGCCGAGCCATGATTAAACGGAACCAGCCCTGATGCAAAGGCTATTCCTCTTGCGAGACAGTGAGCAAATGGTAATACGAGCACGTCGCCGCAGTCAATAACATCAGATATGATAGTAACAATGCTTTGATGGCGAGGAGGTAGCGCTGTATCATTTGCAGCAAGCAAGTGAAGTGGTGCGCCATCTCCATGACGTTCGGTCGTGTCGGTCATGTGGAGAACGCGTTGCCCGCAGCAGATGGAGGCGGAGGCCGTAAAAAGAAAATCCCATCCCAATATGAGCTGCTGGCCACAAGAACTTAGCACAGCAAATTGTACGTAATGCAGAAGTCCATCGATGAAAATACGAGCAGTGCACATGGCGGTAGGTCGAATGGCGGCCCCTTGAGCAGCGAGTAGCATAGGTACATCATAGGGGGTCGTAACTTTCCGGAGTCGCGAACACAATTCACGGTGAATAACTGAAACACTAGCACCACTGTCTATCAAAGCTTCTACTTGTACACCTTCTACTACAACCAATATCACATTGCACAGGAGCGACGGAGGAATTTCTATTGCAGCTTTTCCTTCAAAAGCTGCATAATTCAGTTTTCCGGACGACGCTCGGCGAATTGAGAAGCGGGTCTAAGTGGGGGCGTAGAGTGGCGAAGGGGTGAGGGCGAGCGGCGTCTCGCAGGACAGTACGTCGGTGCCGTCTCGGATGCTACAGTAGGCGATGGAGAGCAGCCGCGCGGTGGAGCTTAAGGACGGCGTTGGTCATGGAGGCTCCCTAGACGTTGGAAACTAGCTCCCGGCGAAGAGTCATCCCGTTCGTATACATTATATCCGCGACGCTCGTCTTGCTGGCGCTTGCCGCAAAAGCCTGTTATGTATCTACGATAGCCGCAGTAGTAGCAGATGGGACGAGGAGGACCCCACTGCGGATAGCTGGTTTGGGTAGGTGCGCTGGTAGTCATGGAAGCCATGTGGGCCGGCGTTGGTTTTGGAGGCATCGGTGGAACGATGACTGGAGTACCTGCGGCTACTTGTGCGTACGTTGGTGGGGCCCTAGGTGTTAGAGGGTCCGTGTACGCTGCACCAGCCATGGACGCCAATTCCTCCTTGACAACGTCTCGCAGATTGATATCCGAGGCACGAGAAGGCATAGGTCCTGCGGCGAAGCCAAGATACTTTAGCTCTTCTCTAATTATTGCGCGGATCATTGCGCGTAAAGTGGGGTCGTCGGTGGTAGTGGTTGCAGTGGTGTCTGCCTGCAACAGTACTGATTCGAGTTCGTCAAGGCGCTGGCAAGTAGCGACGATATCAGTGACGGTAGCGGGGTTTTTGATGGCTAAATCATTGAAAGCAATAGCTCCGATGGCTTTGAGGATGTGGCGAACCCTGTCTGATTCGGTCATGGCCGTGTTCACGAGTCCACAAAGAGCAAGCACATCCTCGATGTACGACGTATAAGATTTCCCGAGTTGTTGCTTGCGAGTGTCGAGCGTCTTTTTTGTGAGGGCGGAACGAACAACCGGTGTGCCTAAGATTTATCGGAGCTGCTGTTTGAAAGCGCTCCAGTTCGTGAAATCAACCTCATGGTTGAAAAATCAAGTCTTCGCTACTCCTGTCAGATAAAAGGCGACGAGACGTAGCTTGGACGCATCGTCCCAACGGTTAACCGAACTCACTCGGTCGTAGTCGTCTAGCCAATCCTCGACGTCTTCACCGCGAAGTTGAGCAAACAGATGGGGATCACGCTGGTGCCCACGGACAATCCAATAGGGAGAGGCTGGGGTAGCCGAGGCCGAGATGGTGGAAGTGGAAGTACCTGTTGGCTCATCCTACGACATGCTGCCGGACAGCTGACACAATAGGCAACCCGATCGAAGCTCCAGGAGGTTGAGCGAGGAGTCAGAGGACGGAGGACCGAAGGGCACACTCCACCACTTGTGACGGACGCAGCAGTTATCATGATGTTTATACCACGTCGAAGATGCGGCGAACCGACCACGTTCACAGCATGGATCACACTCAAGAGCAAACCCCACAAGCGATGATGAAGAACCTCATATGAACCACACATGATGATGATCATGTATAGATGACAAATAGCTTATAAATGCCCACAAGATATATATATATATATATATATATATATATATATATATATATATATATATATATATATATATATATATATATATATATATATGTATATTGTGGGCATTTATATATAACCTTTAATAACCGCTGACTCGAAGAATTATTCACTCAAGTAACGGCCTCATGTGAGGATATAGAACAGCGGCACGAGCCGTATGACGGCCAGCGTGTTTTGAGGCACATGAGTGCATCGCAGGAACGCGTTCAAGATTCTGCCAACACACACCATGTGCATGACATCATCAAGCCGGCACGACTAGTCCTTGAACATCAAGGCGCTGACGGCCCGCCTCCAGTGACCAAGGTGGAACCCAGCGAAGGTGGGAGCAAGAGACCTCGTCTTGATGAGACACCCAATCAGGAGAATGACAGTACTTCAAACTATGACCTAAGCGATTATGAAACCATAGAGTGCGATGCAGAACCTTTCAAATTCGTGACCTACAAAAAGAAAAGAAGTGAAAGAATCTCGCTGGTGTTCCGACCATCAGAAGAAGGACAAAATTTTTGGCAAGTGAATCCAAATCATGCTGCATTATATATATATGTCTCAGCGGCAAAGAGAAAAGTTCAAACGTTCCGAGTAAACATGGACGGTAGTTTTTCAGTGAGTGTTACCTCAGGGGCATCTGCGAGAAACCTGCTTTTACTGCACGAAGTCACAGGACTAAGAGTTAAGCCCTACATACCGGCTTTGCACACTCCAAATGCCGGAAAAATTCGTCACGTGTCACTTCAGTACACTGAAGGGCAACTGATCGAGTTTTTGAAAAATGTTGGAATAATATCAGACCGCCGACAAGCAAGATACTACCGTCTGGAGGATGGTACAGTTGAGTTACGCTCTATGCGCAGCGTAATCCTTCACTTCAGAGATGATAAGCCAATGCCTCAGAGAATCCACTTGGGCTTCACCGGCCATCCGGCGGAAGAATACCTTGGTCCTGCCTTGAGATGTTATAACTGCCAGAGGTTTGGACACCTGTAAAAAAACTGTCGTGTGACACGTCGATGTAAAAGCTGCTCTGAGAACCATGAGCATGCGGAGTGAAAGTCTGTGAGACAGCCTAAATGTGTAAATTGTGCGGGTAATCATACGGCTTCTTTCTCAGGATGTCCACAGAACAAGGCCGCATCCATGCTACGCAAACCTGAATTCATGGGAAGCAACCACAACACAAGCAGCCCCTTCCGAATCTTGATGTAGTGATTCCAGTGAATAATGGCCAGTTAACGTCAACTGAACCATCGTATTCGTCGGCATTAAAGCAGCAAGCTGCGCAAGGATCTCAGATACAGCGGAGTCATCATTCTGCTACGGCCACTGAAGGCCACACATGACAAAAATATCAGTGGCCTAACCTAGGACAACCTCAGCAATCTTAGACCATCCCTCAGTGATCACCTCAGACGGCGACTGGAGCATCGGCATTCCAGGATAACACTGCGCCACTCAGTGTTGGACAGATAATTCTACCCATGCTGTTTGTTTGCTGCAGTTCGAGCAATTGTCACAGCTTTACCTCAGGCGAACAAGCTTCCAGAGGTAAAGGCACTGTTGGCTATGGAGCTATTAATGAGCAAGCTGTCCACATCAGTGCTACTGGATGGCAATCCCGAATAGTCGTTACGAAAATGTCGCAATATTTCAGTGGAACGCTAACAGCGTTCGATCCAAATCTGCTGATTTTCGCAAGTTAGTTGCACAATACAGCTTCCCTGTGTTGTGCATACAAGAAACTGGAGTACGCGATGATTTCCGTCTTGCTAATTACATAATATATAAGTCCTCTCGTCCAGCTGGAAACAGTAGAACAATGCTCCGCGTTCGAAAAGATTTGCCCTCTCACCTCATTCAATCAAGCAATTCAGATTTTTCTGAATATGTAGCCCGCAAAGTATATCTCGCAAAACTATGCTTAGCAGTCGTAAGCATATACCTGCAAGCATCGCGACGTATTCCAACTGATAACTTGGTAAATATTTTGAGCATCACAGGATGAAACATTATCATACGTGGGGACTTTATCGCACACAACGTAACATGGGGGAGTAATCACTGTGATGCCCGTGGGAATATTGTTCAATGCGCGGCGGAAAGATGCAATCTGTCGGTATAGAATGATGGATCGGTCACATTATTGAGGGGATATCATTACACCAGTTGCATAGACGTAACACTATGCCCGAATGATCTTGTTACCGACGCTGAGTGGACAGCAGATGCAGAAACACGTGGAAGCGATCCCTTCCCAAATCTTATATCACATCCGCGTTTAAAAAGTATTGCTAAACGAAGATAAGTGGATATAAAAAAATGGCAGCTCCTTCATCAACGCTTGTCCAGTCGAATGGATTGTGCAGCTGACGTAGAAAAACTCACATCAGCGATACAGAAAACAATGTAGATGTGTACTAAAAAGGTGCCCATTCCTGACGAGTACACATCAGTTGATGGAGCATATGAATATTTGAGAGCTGTAAGAAGACGAGCAGAAAGAGGTTATCGCCGGAGTGGAAATATAGAAGCATATAGAAATCCGCAGAAAATCCACTCCATCGCGTGGAGACGACTACAAAAATTATAGAGAAAAGATCTGAATTTTCCGAAACTTCCGAAAACTTCCGAATTTTGAAAATTCTTTTAACAAAATCTATGACCTAAATCGAAATTCCGCTTCCAACAGTCACCACAACTTAACTTTTTCTCTCAAATGCAACAAATTTTATTAAGAGCGGTCCACGGGTTATCTCAGAAAAACGTTTTTGCGTTTTCCATGTATTTGAATAGGCCGCGTCGGAGTTGGGCCCGAGCTAAAGCTTCCTCTTCAGAGGGCTTATAGTGGGCTGTCTGTATAACTAGATGGAGCATAACATAATGAAGCCTCAATGCAGCGATTGCACAGGTTTGCAGCGACCGACTGCGTGTCTGCATGCATGTCCTCGCACAATGTTTCGCTTTCGCTGCGAGAGCGTTTTCGCACAGTTCGGTGAGCTCTATAGGCCTCAGCATATGAGCATTTCACAGTACGCAAGCAAATATTGTGGCGTAGATGCTATCAGAGCTGTTCCAAAATAATATCCTTATTAACTATGGACTTCGACGCCTACGGGCGACTTGTGATGTGAAATTCTTCGACGTTTCAACGTCATTATTTCTCAACTTGCACCGCGCCGTATGTTTATCGGTCTTCTTAGCGAACAATTTCCAGCTACTTCTTCTTCTTAATAGAGTATACATTAACCGTTTGGTGCTAACACAAACACGAGCATATACCATGCCTTTTTTTAATGTGCTTCTTGCCGTTCCCTTTCCATTCCAGTGGGCTTGCCAGTATCTAGCATCAACAAATTCATAGATCAAAGCTCCATGACATTAGCCGGGAAGCGCGCGCGGGCGAGAGCCTCCAGTGCGCGCTTCAAGCTCCTCACTGAACATCGCAGCCCCGACGCCGTACACTCTGAAGCAAATGTACACACTTTTGGATTGTATCTTGCCACACAACGATAATCGTCATCTGTCTTGCTTGCGTTTCCTTTCTTGAAAACGCTGCGCTCGCTACTTTCCTGTCGAGAATGCTCTGTCGTGCTGATAAGGCGCATGCCGTTCGTGACTTGAAAGTAGCGGGCTCGCAGCGGTAAAGAAAGGAAATGCAGACAAGAGAGATGACGATTATTGATATGTGGCAAGATACGACCCAAACGGTGTAATTTTGCTTAAGAGTGTAGCAGAAATCTTACTCGCGCAAGTGCTTGCTGCACACCCGAGTTGTAGCCGATGGCTGCTTGCAAGTTCTAAGCTTCGCGATCCAAGCTTCACGCAGCTTCCTGTCTCGCGGGTACGTGTGAAGTCTGACACTGAGCTCCGTTGCGTACGTGCGGAATTGCGGCTCCGAGCAGTAAGTAGCCTACCATGTTGGAAGCCTTCAAGGGCAGCCACTACCTATTATAGTGCGTTCGAGTGTTCTCAAGTAGACACTCCAAGCAGGAAAACCTCCCCACTTAATCAGAACCGCAGCGCAGGCAGGACTTTAAACTTTCGTTTTCAGCTTGCTTCGGTACTTCCAAAGCAGCCGACGCGGCCGCTGTGTCCATGTGATCCCTCGTATCACGTTACGCCGATTGCAGCGCCAGCTTTTCGTGTGGTGGTGGTCTCCCCGTGACACGTGAACCGTGACACGTGAACCGTGACACGGAGAAGCGCGGTTGCAGCACCAAGCTGTTAAGTGAGACTTGCACGAGACGACGTAGAAGAGGGGAGTAAAAGCAATGTTCACTCGTGTTATAGAGAGCCCGCAGCGGATGTAGACTTGGGATGGAATGACCACGGAGATGTAGCAAAATTCAAATGTCAAATGTAGCAAAAGTCCCGCTTTTTTATTCTGTTTGTTTGTATTGTATGCCTGCATTTCGCTAATTGCTTCTGTTATTTTGTATTATATTTATGCATATTTTAACAAGAGGTCACACTGCAGTGTTAACGCTGAGGGACCTCTTTCTGTATGCCTTTCTTCTCCATATGTAACCCTCCCCCCCCTCCCAATGTGACGTTCAATAAACTCAATCTCAAAGAAAAAAAAAGAAAGGAAGAGTAATATATGTAATATTTATTAGGTACACTGACCCATTATGAACTGTGATCAACCGTGCTCCGGCAGCGGCTACGTCTGGCGTGGCGGCGCGGCCCGTATTTTGAAAGCGACCTGCGAAAGCGCTGTGTTCTCGCCGCTTGGATGGCATTGAAGCGAGAGGCAGCGCGCAGGTGAATTCGCTCGCTGTTTCGGGCACTATGCTGAAAGCTATCGCCCTACGGGACGGACGGAGGGATGGCTTTTCCTTTGGGAAAGGATAGAAATACTTAAGCATTTAAACCATCAGGGGATTTCTAGGTGCCCTTATTATTTCTGAATTCGTTAGCGCCGTCGAACACCAGCTGCTTCCTAGAGGACGTGCTGGAGTAGGTCTCCTTCTGCAGCTGCCCAGTACTCAGTCCACTTTGTCACATCTTCAGCGACTTTCTTGATAACCGACGCTGGAATTCTACGCCATACATCCGTTATCCTTGCCTTGAGCTCATCTCACGTCCATCTTGATCACGTAAACACGATCTTTTCCATAACCCCAAAGAAAGAAATCGAGTGGAGAGTGGTCAGGTGACCTAGCTGGCCAATTTACAGGCTCGTGTCTTTCAATCTATTGCGCATGAAAAGTCGCATCCAGCCAGTTTGGTGCGCGGCGGCTGCGGTGTGCTGGCGCCCCATCTTGCTGATGCCACACAAGTGGAAAGTGTGAAAACGGCACTTCGCTGAGAAACTCATCCACCACTCCTTTAAGGATTTCGTCCACGTAACGCTGTCCAGTCAGTGTGTAATGGAAGAAATTTTAAATTAAAATAAATTAAATTAAATTATGGGGTTTTATGTGCAAAAGCACCAACTGATTATGAGACACGCCATAGTGGGGACCTCCGGAAATTTGTACCACCTGGGACTCTTTACCGTGCACCGAAATCTAGGTAAACGGGTGTTTTCGCATTTCGCCTCCACCGAAATGCGGCCGCCGTGGCAGGGATTCGATCGCGCGACCTCCTGCTTAGCAACCCAACAGCAGTGATCGAAGAAGATGGGACCGATTATAGGACCGGCGTAAATTCCGAACCACACGTTGAACGACCACTGGTACTGGTACCGAGTGCGCTTTACCCAATGTGGATTGGAGTCTTTACAATAGTGTGCATTATGCAAGTTTAACTGGGCATTTCTGCGAAAATTGGCTTCATATGTGCGCATGATGTTGCTCAAAAAGTCCCGTGATTCATCGGCTTTTGTGAGGACGCAGTTGAAGAAATCTAGACGATTCTGCAGGTACCTATTTTCCGAGCATTGGCGCAGGTTAAGGAGGTACGGGTAAAAGCCGGGTCATTTAGAATCCTCGAAACTGAAGACTTCGAAATTGGTACCTGGGCGGCCACGTACCGCACGCTAGCATGAGGGTTAGAGGCCATAAATGATAGAACATCCGTGCGCAGGCTAAGACTCAAAGAAGGAGTCCTCCGCCGCCCTTTCTGGAAGCTGCCAGTTTGTCTCAGGTTTGTATAATTTCTGATGATAGTCGATGCGTTTGGTCTACCGCCACTCTTCCATGACTGATATATATTTGCAGCCTTCCTCTTGTTGCCATTTGCAGCTCCCAAGACAAGGATCATGTTTTCCTTCTCCTTATTAAAGAAAGACATGGTGACTAGGACGAAACAAAACACACCTTTAAATCTTTGCACTGACGTTGTCAATTCCCTTTTGTGATGATAGATTTTGTGGCAAAGAACAAACCATGCGTGCACTTTACGCTAAGACAACAGCTATGACAGCTTGTTTCCAACTAACGCCAAACGCGACGTGTTACTTCAGCCGAGGCGCTGCAGATAAGGAACTAGCTCGATCACGACGTTTTGCTTTATTTCGTTCTGAATAACCAGATGGTGCTTGTTCGAGGGCGCTGCTTTGTGATGCGGGTGGGAGCACGGTCAAGTGGTATTTTTGATATTTCGCGGGGCTTATTTACCAGTAGAAAATATTATTACGCCATTAGTACGTCGTTCAAAATACCGCAATTAGATGTCCCTTGGCTGTGCCTGCAAATGCCTCCTTGATACATTGATAATTTGGATAGTACGTCTCGCGCTAGATAATTAATTACCCTTACCTAATTAAATATCATTAATAAAGAGTTACTGGCAGCTACTCCACTGTACCGGAAACAATATGCACTAGGTTTTCTTCGGGTAACGCAATTCGTCTATTTCTAAATCTGGGTACATGGCAGTTAATTAGGACACCCTGTATATGTTATGACCTCTGCGTGCAGGTCACGATGTTTTCATTCCTTATAAGTTTGTAAATAATTAGAAATGTTTTTTTCTTAAGTTGTTAGCATTGGTTACTGAAAAGAGAAGCAATACTGAGACCCATACCATTCAGGTGCTTTTCACACGCAGTTTATAAAAGACTGCCAAAGGGGTCACTCAAGTCTGCAGTTTTTTTTTTTTTCAGGGTCAAAAAAGCGCGCAAAGCAATTTGACGGGAGATGAACATGCAGCAATCTATTAATTCTCTAGGCATAGGCTATCCGTACCTGTAGAAATAATTTTTAATTGGCTACCTCCTCCTCTTTCAAGAATATAATAAACTTTGTATTGTGTGCATACTTCAATATATTGTGTATGTGCGTGGTGTTTACAGTGGAAATTTAAAGCAATGTTGAAGCGAGAAAATACGGACGAGGTAGCCGCAGCTACTGCTTCTAATGCGCGTGTCCTGCTACTGTGAAGGTTTGCCGAAATAAAGCGAAAGTATGAATTAGAAGCCGCTCACGTCCGCGCCAACAATGATGCAGTAAGCTATTAGCCACAATAAAATTTTAGGTGAAAAGGTGGAGGCAAGACAAAAGAAACCTCAAATGATGTGGATTTTGCGGAGCCCCCCCCCGTAGTCGGCGCCTATGCATTAGAGTACAAAAATGTCATTGCTTTTTATAAATTATACACAGAGCCAATTAGTTGTAGCCTTCCTTTAATTGAAACGAAAGAACTTGTAGCATTTATAGGATGCAATAGACCCGTAGTAAATTATAAAAATGATGATGATAACGATAACCTAAGGAACTGTGCCATATACCGAACGAAGGATGGGTAACGTATCGGGCAGCGAGGTGGAAGAAATAACAGGGCTGTTATTTTCTTTTTCTTTATTCAATGATTACCCCGCTTAGCCCGAAGGCGCTATAGCATGGGGGTTACAATGTCGAAAAAAAACACATCTTCATTGACACAGCACACTTGCTCACTTGATAGACGATTCCATTCGCTAATGGAACGAACAAAAAATGAATTAGCATACATGTTAGATCTAGTGCGGTATTCTAAAATCTTGAAGCGATGACCAGCACGTGCTTGAGGCCTGTGTAAGTATATCTCCTTTTGAATGCCGGTTTTACCATGAAATATTTAATAAAAGAATTTCAGTCACCATTTCTTTCGACGAGAGGAAAGACTTTCTCATCGTACATCATTTTTCATATTGGTACAGCTACCGGTTCTCGAGTACTGGAATAAAATTACATTCAAATTAAATTTGCAAAACTTTAAAAGAAGACAAATAAATGTTTTTACTGAGAGCAATCAGACTCGCATGCCTAGGAGAAAAATGAAAATACGCAAATATGTAACAATGAACATGACCGAAGGAGAGAAAAAAAAAAGACAATAAGATTATGCAGATAAAGGGCGAAATTTAACAAAGAAATTTTCTATCGTAATATGAACATTTCTGTGTATCGTCACAAAACAAAATGTCTTCATCCTTCACAGCTGAGTAGCTCAATGTTATTGAAGGATGAAATCAGACTGAAAATGTGCATGAGTCCTCTAGATTGCCGTGTATTTTATTAAATAGAATTTGAATCAAAATATATTTCTGCGCAATAATTTACACACAAGGCCAGGTAGAGAGAGAGATAAACTTTATTAAAAGAATAATAAAAAAAACCGCTAATGGTCGGGGCACCTAGTCCAGGGCTTCGCTGACTCTTGCCATCTTCTCAGCTCTTTTTATCAACTGAGCTGGTCGTCGAGGGCCGAGCCTGACAGCAGTGCCTCCCATTACTCCCTCGTGGTGTTCGTATCGGGGTGTTCTATGTTGTGTAGTGTGCACTCTCACGTAATGTGGTATAGGGTTGGTGTGGCCCCACACCACGGGAATTCGTCCATGTAGGCTGTGGGGTGTATCCGATCTAATATGTGTAGGTTCGTGTAAGTGCCTGTGTGGAGCCTACGCCAGGCAGCGGCAGCCAGGTAGACACGAGCGCTGTCGCTCAAATGAAACTGAAACTCCACCCGGTCGCAGTTCCTTTACGGTACTGTGTTTCAACAACCAGTTGAATGAGACGCCAAGCGATGCATTTATTCTACTTTTCCCTGCATGTCAACTGAAAGATTTTGCAGAATTTTCTGGTTACAGCAGCCGTCAAGCCACGCTCTCAAAAGCAAGGAGGCCAAAGCGAGTGCGTTTAATAAAGAAAAAGATAAGCTCAGCTATTACAAAAATTTGCCTCTTTGTTGCTTGAAATATGCGGCTGTTGAAATTCATGCAGCTCCTTCGTTACTTCGCATCCCGACCAGTTATCGCAGAAATGCTCCATCAAATAATTCATAGGCGTTGTATTGCTTAAACACACACCCTCTGAAAAAAAAAAGGCAGTGGTTGTCATTAGCGTACATGATTCAGTGAAAGAAGGACATTATTACTTGAACGCTGTCGCATCAAGAGGCTTCGCGGTGCCGAAGAGTTCCACTTTCCTCCCTTTTTTCTGTTAGTCCATTTGCATTTCTTCCTGCGTGAGCCAAAACTACTTGGGCATCGTTAACGAGTTTATTTTCCTTCGGTTCTCTGATTATGGTCTTTGTACACATTGAAGTGTGTTTGTGATCTCGCAAGCGCCCTAAGTAGAGCATACTTTCATATATAGTACGCACATTAGATGCATAACTTCGCTAGGAGAAGTCAGACATGAGATGAGCCATCCTTTCACATCGTTGTGATTAGTGACTGCAGCAAAATTTGCGTAGGTAACACGTTTTCGAAATTGCATTGTCAGTAAACAATAATTGGTCTACCTTAATATTGTTACGTATAGCTGAAGCCCAGTGCTATATAGAATTTATTTACAGGGAAGCTAACGGAAGGCCAAAATGGCGACGCTATGTCAAGCGGGGCCCACGTCGTCTTCTTCCTCCTCAGTGCAGCCACACTGTGGCGGCTGTTCCGTAGAAATATTACCTTTAATACCGTTCTCTGTAAAGTGTTTACGCAACGGCCTGTGTTCACCATCAGGTTCTTAGTTTTGAATGATAATAAACGATCTTCAGAAAAAAAATTGGCATCATTTTATAACATCATTTCAGTCACCTTGGGTTACAGGCCGATGCGAAAAGCCGTATGTTCGTTTTTTTTTTAATTATTATAGCCCGCTAGATGTTTCAAATAAAATGTTTCCACGATTTGGCCTGTATCATCGCTCCAACAAATGCAAGTTGCCTTACGTAGTGCTCCGGGTTTCTGGTTAAAAAGGTGTCCGCACTTGATCCCTCGGAAACCCAGGAGCTGTCGTCACTACAGGGTTCATTGACTTTGGCCGAACAATGGGAGCAGTGCAGCGGCAAAACATATCCCGAAATAACCTCGTGTCCGGGAACACAGCACGTATGCGACGCTAAAAGAAAAAGAGACGTGAATGGCACTTTAAGTTCAACTGAAAATTTATTTTAGAATTTGACGTATATGTAAATGCATTCAACAAAGCAAACAATAAGAGACGGCAAATTAAAATAAAATAAGAGACAAATAGGAGACGGCAAAGTCATCGCACGCGAAGTCCTCCAGAGTCTGCTGATAGGTCATTTCATTTTTACTCAGTGATGCAGACGGAGCGGTGACACAGCTAGCGCCTGCTTTTTTTCTAGCAAAGCGTATGTCAACATTCATTGTTCTACCCACCTTGCACTCAATTAACAAATGGTTCACGACTATAGTCATTACAGCTAGTGCACAGAAAAATGCCCAACCCGGTATCGTAGTAATCTTTGCTTATGCCCCCTAAAGGGACCCTATACCAAGAAATAATTTGAGCTGCATTAGTAAATTAATCTTTTACAATACACAAAAAAAACAAAGAAAAATGTCACTCTTATCATGAGAAGAGGCTTATGACACGCTCGACAGATCGTACCGGGGAGCCCTCATGCGCCCTTTCATCCAATCATCGTTGCACCAGCGCGGCCCGGCGCGCACTGTTGCGATTTGCCGAATTCGGCATTAGCAAGTCAGAAAGGAGGCGAGCACGTAAGACGCTGGGCGACGCCGCCCTGAAGTTCCCGCAGTAAATCGTCATGACGTCATGGATTTTGACGGCGCCTGCTTGGGCCTAGGTAAATGTTTTATTGATAATAATTGAAATACAGTGTATTATAAGATGTGCAAGGAACGAACCAGAGTCCTTCCATTTTTTTTCTGGTCACGAAACTGCCGCCTCAGTTTCATATAGAGCCAGCGCGCGCCGCTTGAGCCGCAACCATGCATGAGAGGGCCTGCGAACGCCGCTACCGCTGTGGTTTTGTATGGGGCAGCCTCGGTATTCTAGCTTTCTCAACTTCCACAACCGTCGCTTTACTTTCGCGTAACAATCTTTAACATTCAACATGCTTAAATAACTGCCTGAGCACGTCTTCTGCCATAATACGAGCGCCCGGGACGAAAAAAAGAAAGAAAAGCCGCTCATAACATGGAGCTTTCGGCGGTCTCAGCCCAAAAAAAATTCTGGGATTTTAAGAGGAACCGCGATACGATATGGAGGCGCGCCTTAGTGGGGGACTCAGGATTAATTTTCGCCATCTGTGATCCTTTAAAATGCACCTAAATTTAAATAGACAGGTGTTCTGCATTTCGCCGCCGTCGAAATGCGTCCCCTGTACACGGCCGGGCGGTCTCAGTCCAGATTTCTTCATCATCAGCGTTCGCCTCAACACTTCGGTGGGCTCCGCTTTTTAATATTTGCCTGAAATTAAACACCGCGCATTCGCGACAATGCACCAGTGGTCCCACTTATCACCAGATGCAAACATATGGGCTGTGGCACCCCCGCTTACCCGTAAGAAGGACTCTGCCGTAAGCAGGCGCCAACTCTCCGCTGCGCATAGCGCCAGATTGCTCGCCGAGCACCAGCTGTTCACTTTCTGCTAAACTGTGGGCAGTATCTTATCAGGAAATCAAAAGAATGAAATTTTTATTGCAATGGGCTGCTACAGTAGATTACTTAATGACAATGAAAAGGAAAATGAGCTGCTCCGTGGGCTTAAGATTTCTCTACAAAGCGATGCCATTTCTGAATGAGATTTAGGTAGGATTAATGCAAGACAAACTGCGCTACTAAATGTCTTCGGTGCGGCTTTTAGCAACGAATTAAGGCGAACGTGAAGTGTTAGGACCTGCACAAATGAAACTAGCTGTATTGTAATTAGGCAATTGTCTTAGCCAGCAGTCGTTTTGAAGCGTCAGTAAGCCCAGCACTTATTCACGATGCTCGTGGTTTTGACGCAGAAACGACGAGACTAGGTATTTTGATTCTTAATGCGCAACTATTTACAAGATGGTAAAATGTT
The DNA here is from genome assembly GCF_050947875.1 of Dermacentor variabilis. Taxonomy (NCBI): domain Eukaryota; kingdom Metazoa; phylum Arthropoda; class Arachnida; order Ixodida; family Ixodidae; genus Dermacentor; species Dermacentor variabilis. The sequence goes on along the minus strand of NC_134568.1, from coordinate 270,273,445 downwards.
GTAATCACCGGTCCTGATATTCTTGTCATGGTCGAAAAAGAAACTTTATAACTCGATTAAGAAATAAAACGTGTTATTGCAAAAGCAACATACAAGCACGATAATTTATTTATCATGTAAAATAAGCGCAGCGAAATACAGACAGCTGCAGAACTACTACGTCAAACACATGCCTTTGCTTCGTGTTGTCGACAAATTCGACTTCGCTCTGCCATCTGCTAGCCGTCTGGTTAGCTCAGATGGTAGAGCGGCTGCCCCGTAAAGGCGGTGGTCCCTTGTTCGAGTCCCGGACCAGGACGAATTTTTCTTCAACTTGGAGGCTTTCCTTTCGTGGAACCCGGTTGGGTTTCCTTTATAGCGATTGCTACGAACGGGTGGATGTCTCATTTTCCCTTTATGCATTACTTCTCTCCACCTTGCGGGTTTCCGCAGAACTACGACGTCAAATACGGACAGCACAAAGAGGCGTCCGGTCACGAATGGTCTACCATTCACAATGCAAGAAGTTTGTTAAAAGCATGACACTGCTATAATAAGCATAAAGAAAGAACATCAAACGTGAGAGATATGCATCAGGGCCCAGGAAACAAACACCAGCAAACGAATGGCAACAAATACAAAATGCACCACCCGTGTACTTCGATTCAAAGTTAAAACCGCAACTTTCCTGCCGCGGTATGGTCCGCTTCGATTCCTCGCACTGCTCCTTTTCAATGGGTAAACAGAACAACGACACTTTTTCGGTCGTGCCGTTGTAGCCGGAACGGCACCCCGGCACACAACACGTGTTCGGTATCGTTGTCCCACCCCCCACTTCAACTAAACAGCCCAGCACTCGAAAAATAGCGCAGCACATTGAAGGACTCTGACCGAACTTCGAGAACGTTTACTGAACCACAGTGGCCCAAATTCGAAGAAAATATATTCAAATCCGTGTCGTACTGGCACTGCAGTTTTTAGCGTTAAATTCAAGAGTTGGTAGACTTTGACCTTTATTTTCTCGTCTAATAATGCACACATTACCGCGAAAATTGCACTCAATAAGAAGTATGGTGTTTTCAGTATATAGTTTTCAAAGAATACGTTATCAGTCTAAACTGATTTAGTCTTGCTCCTCAGTGTATATTTAGCATATTATTTAAACGCATCTCGGTCTATCCTATATATTTTACCACATGAGAATACATGGGTTGTTTGGGCTAATGAGCGCATGTACAAATATGTAACCTTCAACAAACCTTTCATTGGAACATATCGCATCCGTAATGTCGGCTTTTTGGTGTTCGCGTGACGTAACTGCTCTGTATCCAGTGTCAGGCAAACTAGCCAAAAGGTATGTTCTCATCAGTTATCTGTATTTTTCTGTATTCTTCTATGTGTATCACCATATCTATAGAAAACTTTTTGTTCTTTTTTCCGTTTCACCCTGCGCAGATCGGCAGAGTAGCACGGTATACAGCAAAAGCTGCACTCATTGGCTCTGGATTGTTCTTATACCAATTCTTGCTCGCCACAGAAGAACTTCAGTTTGGCCTATGTGGTGTTTATTGTATATCATATTGACCGCTAATAAAGACGAGGACATGTCCTCGTCTTTATTAGCGGTCAATATTATATTCACTTGCTCGCTACAATATGCGGTCGCAGAGACTCTGACCATCGCTTCACATTACGGTGATTGAACTCCCTTTCAGTGAATTCCCAGTGATATTGGTATAACAGGAAATGAGGTAACCGATCGACTCGCGGCTGACGCTCACTCCTTGAATGCAATGACTGACCTGGAATTCGTTCAGTTTGACTCCAGAAGCGTTCTATACAAGCTGCGTAGGACGCCATGGAAGATACGTGGTTTAACGAGCAAACGTAGATGTCACTGCTGTACTGAATCGACCCTACTCTACGGTGCAGCCACCTGGCGGCATAGAGTTCAACCATACACAGTAGCAGCAACAAAATGTATTCTTCTTTGCTGCTGGTGTAAATTTTTCGCAGGAGTGTCATCGTTAACACGTTGTTTTTGTAAATGTTAAAAGAGCAATATTAGCTCTTTCTTTGGCTGGTTAAGCTCTACGCCAACGGGTTGCTGAACCGTGGAGACCGATCAGGCAGCTCACGTACGTTTACGCTAAGGTTTCTTCATCAGCTTGAGTTTATGCGTTCACCGTTCTGTCGAAATGCCCAGCTCGCCTGTGGTTACCGGGTACTAGACGCGTTCGGCACTGCGACAGAATGTTCGCAACGCACGCTGCTTCGATAACTCTCGCTTGGGGTCGACGGCCAAGCGGCTAGCGGAGAGGTTTCGGGCGGGCGGGGGCGGACTTCAAAACAACCGGAAGTGGACGATGTGACGTCGCATCGTGACGCAGAACCAGTGAAGACGGAGCTTACCCGCGATCGCTCGCCGAACGAGTTGAGGAGGAAAAGCACGGCTAGGGAGGAGGGTAACTTGTAATCGCTTGTAGCTCCATTAATACTTAACGCTTCACTTAAAGGGACACTAAAGGTTACCAGAAACTCAAGTTAAAGTGGTAGAGCAATGTTCTAGAACGTCTAAGGCGTCAATATAATCGCAAACAGAGCTTTAGTAACCGAGAAATTGAGGTAAATGCATTACACGATTTGAGACCCCCCAGCGACATTCCGGTACTAGCCCGATGACGAAAGGACTCCTCATAATTTGTGTTACTAATACTCAACTACTCGTATTAAAAATATCATTTCATTCGATTATAAGACGGAAAAAATGCTACTTGTCTACGTCTATTTGATTCTAAGAAAAAATAACATTTTGACGTTACCCTTCAGTAATATGGGTGTTCGAAAGGTTTCGTTTTCGCTCGACTCTGCGCGCTCGACTCTGCGCCGCGCACGCCTTGGAGTTTCAGTAGTTTCGTTATCGCGTCGTGCTGTGAGGGTTCTGCTGGCTCGCGAAACTTTCACTTGGAACAAGCAGCGAGAATGCCACGTCCATGTGATGTCGTGGGAAGCCCTCGTTGCTTTCCCGCTCCGGAGAGCCGGTGTCGAGGCCGCCGTCGTAGTACGCAACGGCGCCGGCAGTGCGAGCCCTCAGCAGCAGGTCGCGCTCGTCGGTGCTCAAATCGCTGAAGTTGAGCCCACCATCGCGAGCCAATCTGTCGGTGTCAGGGTCCATTGCGACGAGCGTCGAACTTAGCGTCATAGAATGAAGTACCAGCTTATGGGCGTCTTGCGCTGGAGTTTGAGGTATAGTAGCGGCGCCTGGTGGCGGTGCGGGAAACGACATCTGGGTCGTGCCAGCTTGGGTCGTATTGAGCCCTGGCTGTGGCGAAGCACGTTTCTAGGCCGAGTTTTGCGTCGATTCGCACATTTTTATGCCCTGTTGCGAGTGCGAAAAGGCTCGTCGCTTCTCATAGACCACGCCGACCACGCTGCGAGCTCGCCGCAGCCTATAGTTTAACGAAAACGGGCTCTTCGTGTGCCGTGGGACGTAATGTGGGACGTAATTCGTTTCTCCTTCCGCTAGCCACCATACTCCCGCTTTCGCTCTGCTGTCGGCTGTGTCTTGGCTCTGTTTCTGGCCGCGCGTTCGCGTTTTGCGCAGAAAAGCCGTAGCGCCGTCTGCGGACGCCGTTCTACTCACCGATGGCGCAACGCCACTATGAGACCATGATGTCAGTACTCCTCGATAGGAGGGCGGGCGATTTGAACTGCGCTAGAGGTACGCGGACGCTTCAGAACGCATTTTCTTTTAAAATAAGTCTCTCCTTGGCACGAAACAAGCGTTTCGAGGTTTCTGTGATGATATTTCAACAGTCCACGTTGACTTAATAGTAACCTTTAGTGTCCCTTTAAATTGTGGTGCGAATGTTCTACTTGAGCTGTACCCTATGCGTCTACAAAATTTGTCCGAACCGTTTCAGGGGCCCTTTAATTACCTTTCTGCATCATTTATGACTGTACGTAGCCTACACACCTCGTTTTTACAGCGAAGCTGTTAGCCTCTAGTTAGCCCAGATTTTTCGTGCGCTCCTACTCACCTTGATACAGTACCACCACCTAGCGGTTTCGGTCACTCAGAAAGACCTGAAACGGCAGCTCGAAAAGGGCTTTGTCTGAGTTTATGCGTAACAGAATTGTGTTTTCTCGTATACTCGAATTACAATCCAAAGTTATCACGTCTGCAGCTTGTGTGTAAGTCTTACTTGAAGAACTTTATGAGGTAACTTACTTTGAAAATTTGAGTTAGTTTAATGAGACGCACTTGATGGAGGACCCAGAACAATGAGGATGCAAGGTGCACTTGCGCACACGCGCGTGCGCATGTGACGTACGTCCCTTGTGGTGGTGCTTCTCTAACGTTGCCTAACGTCAGTTGGGGTGGTGGTGCTTGTTTAACATTGGTTGGGTCTGTCTAATATTCGGCAACAGCTTCGTTGCACATCAACTTTCACAGGGTGGTATGGAGGCGGATTTTTAAAGCGAAGCTTTCTTTGCCCCTTCCTTCGATTTTCCCACTGCTGCTGCTGCTGCTGTCGCGCACACCACGTTGGGAGATGACAGGCGCGAGCAAGAGAGGAAAGGCGACGGGAGAAACTCGTTTTCACCCCACCGCGTTGAATGTGCACAATACCTTGTGGAGCTGCCTGGCCACCGCCACATTAGCCGCTTGACACCTGTAATTATCCGTGACTCCCCTCAGAAACATTGCAGCAACTGCTGCGTTTCCCTTTCTACTAACGTGCGAGTCCAGAGAGGACGCAGACAGAACTGTATAGAGGAGAAGAGGAGAAAAAGGAGAGGGGGAGAAGAGGCAGTTCCCATACAAGCGAGGGGGGAGGTGACGCGAGATGGCAAGGAAACCCCACTAACATACGACAGCGGTTGCGGGGACACATTATAAGCTTAAAGGGACACTAAAGCGAAACAATAAATCAGCTTAGACTAATGGAACATTGTTTGAGAACCCTGCAGGCAGTTATTTAAAAAAATAGTTTGATTATTAGATGAGAAAATGAAGGTCCAATTATCAGTATTTGAATTTCGCACCGAAACCCCAGCGCCGGTACGTCAGCGAGACGTCAGAGATACCAAAATATGTCTTCGCATTTGGGCCGCGTTGGCTGAATAAAGGTTCCCGAAACTTGCCATGTTTAATATTTGGTTCCTTTAGAACACATTGTAATCAATCTGTACCGCTATATATAATTAGTAGGCCCTAGAAGATGCCATCAAAATCCAAGACGTCACAGCCCCCAGGTGCGGGAACTCAAGTAGGCGTCGCCACCCGTATTTCGTTCTTCTGCTTTTTCTGGCTTACCAAACGTCTTATCGTTGTAAGAGTGGTGTTTTTGATGTTGTAGAACAGTAATTTACTGATGCAGAAGAAATCATCTTTCACTTTAGTATCCCTTTAAGTTCAAGGTCAGGTACAGTACGTTGCTGCTATTTCTGAAAAATAAACTCCATGCAAGTGCGTCAAGCGGGCAGCTTATGCACGGCGCGCAGAAGCAGAGCCGCATTGATTAAAGAGCACTGCAGAGTCCAGGAGACACTTCGGAAGCGGTTGACCATGAAATCAACACTTCTGTGCCATCCGCGTTAGCTTTGTGGCTATGGCATTGCTAGAGGTCGTGGATTTGATCCCGATCGCGGCAGCCGCATTTCTACAGGGGCGAAATAGAAAACGCACGTGCGCTTAGATTTTGGGACACCTTAAAGGACATCACGGTGTCAAAACTAATCCGGAGTCCGCCACTACGGCGTGCTTCAGAATCCGAGTGTGGTTTTGGCACGTACCAGCCCCATAATCCAATTCAAGTTTAATACTTCTGCCACAATGCGATGTGCCATGTGAGGCAATGACAACGCTCAACCCTCTCGGAGGTTATAAAATATGGTGTACAACAACGCCCCAAGCAAACACCTCACGCTGTGTGTTCTGTGTACTACGCAGACAAACAGCACTGGTGCACACAAGGTAATGTTTAACGTCAACTCACCACTCTCGTATTAGCCTAAACGTGGAAGAAATTAAGCTTTAGCCGTCAACATCACCGCTAACTATCGTCAATCAAAGCATCCAGCATAGAAAGCTTCGCTAACATCGATTCCCACAGTGCGTGGGATCTGCATATTTTTTTTCACCAAACAAAAAGGAAGACAAGCTCCTATTGCACCTACTGTGACACCCCAGATGACTTTGCGAAGCACTTGCTCATAGATTGCCCACAATATGACCAACAGTGACTCCATTTCTAAAATAAGTTAGGCCACTTGGACAGACGTGAATTTTCCATTACGAAGGTACTTGGTCCATGGTAGCGCCCTGCACACCATAAATGTGGCGCCAGAGAAGCGGGATTTTCTGGTAGCATGCAGCAATCTTATTAATGTGTTTTGAATCGTAGATATCAATGAACTCTATGTGAATTGACTGTTTGATGCCTTGACACTTTGAAAAATTACATTCGTATGGTATGCGCCTACTGGTGAAATTCCTACAGTATGCACGAACTCTTACTAACGTGGGTGCATAAGGGTCGCTTTTCCTGGTTTAGCTTGTTTTTCTCTTGTTTGCAATTATTTTTTTAGACTTATTATGTTTGTGAATTTGTTACATTTGTATGCGTATTTCTCAACGGTGTTTTAGGATAGCCCGCTCTTATGTAACCTACTTTCTCATTGGTGTGCAGTTAATAAACAAACAAACAAGCAAGCAAGGAAATTTACCTCACTTCGACCTCTCTGCCGTTTCTTAAAGAAATTTACTTTCTTATGGTCCATCTCCCTGGTAACAGAATAATTGTTAGTTTAAAATATATTGTCGAAAAGTCCAAACGATTTCCCAAGCACCAACAAGAACCTAGTGAAATAGAAACGGTTTACAAGCCTGAAAACGGCTTTTGCATATGTGAATGACTTTATCGTATGACACTGTGTATGACTTGATCGTTGCTTCTGACTGAGAGGAGAACGTAGGGGCATGTGTGCATGTTCGATAAAATTGCAAGTGCAGAGTAATCGCAATTTGCCAAAGCCAGCCAGGCTCACTGTTCCGTTGCAACTACTATATGCCGTCTGGTTTCCTCCTAGTGCATTGTGCATAATATGCCTGCATTGTGGCTGGAACTTCGCCTGTGACTTACTGGCGGCAACGCAAATGCGAATGACTTCGAAAACAAAAAATCAAGACTGAAGGCTTATTCCTTGTATTCGAATACTTGCGTGGGAGATAACGATGCTACCTTGAGTGACTACCTTGATTGACCATTATCCGTCAGAGCCTCACGGTACCGTCCATTCCAAGCTAAAGAGAACAGAGAAAAAGCTCCTGTTCTAAATCAGCCGAATCAGACTAGGGAATAGTTCTCCGGTGGTTTAATTCAATGTCTTCGATTTTTTTAAAAGTGAACTGCCAGATTGTTTCGTTTCGGGCCTGTTTCAAAGAGGAGTGGCCTCCGGAAGGGCACACAAATGCTCTATACCCTGCATGCTTTTTGTCCATATAGCATCGGACAGCGGAGAATCGCCGAGAAAAATTACACAAAGCACATGAAAGCACTATATAAAGTACGTATATGCTCTGTGCGATTTAAGTGCAAATGGGCAAACTGCTGCCAACGACTTCTAATGCAAATGAGGTATAACGCTGCATTCATCATAATGGGTATATGCTGCTCAAAGTGCCATTTCGCTGAACACTGTCCCATGAAACTAATGGCTCAAATGTTGCGTGGCGCATGCTCTCTGCATAAATTTCTAGGCAGCGTTATTATTCGGCGGCGCCTGCGTCCACCATTAAGGCGTCTTAAATAAATGCACACGCACTTTCAAGCAGTTTTCAACGCCCTTAAGATACACAGGGTAATTTTGCAAATTGCGAGAGAGAAATTTATTGTTGACACAACGTTGTTGGTTCATTTACAAATTTTCTTTATGGGGATGTGTCGTGGTGCCAGAAGATGCAGTACCAGACAAGGCATTTGCACTTTGAAGTATAGCCCCAATGATAATGATAATGATTTAATGGCACAACGGGGCGGTGACAAATAGTCACCTAGCCTACTGGATTACTTAATCAGGTACGCTATTACATGTTATTATTTATCTAGCATTTTTGTATAAATCTCCTTAATGTTTCTTTCTTTTTCCTTTCGAAATCTACCTTGCACCGCTAGCTATGACTGTAAGAGATCCGGTCATATCAACCTCTTCTCTGCTTTTTTTTTCCCCACCAATACTCGAGATCTTTGAATGACGCCCTATCGCGTGTGACGTCAGAGAAGGGACTCCATCGCCTCGCCGTGCGCGCGCTCGCTACGTGAAGGCAACTTGGCGCTGTCGGCCAGCGCCAAGTTCCATATTTGAAAGTGCGAGTCCGCAGGTTTGTGGAGCAGTGTGTACGGAATGCTCAACGACACTCTTTCCGGCAAAATTCAATGGAGTCACCGTCGCAACCATGCTTAATACGATTGCTTCTGGCATCGTCCGCTATAGACATCAGTGTGTACACGTCCATGTACGGCGTTGGTTACTCGTTATTGCTCTTCCGTTGTCGCGGTGCACTCATAATGATTTGTCGGCCCATTTTCGACGACGAACTCCAGCATTTGGTCTTCACCTACTGCGTCACTGCTGTAATACTTTGTTTATCTGTCCACCTCGGGCTGCAGCGCGTGTTCTTCCGCCCGAACCATTGGCCAGAGACATTTCAATTTTGTTGCTTCCAAGTGCGTTAAGCATATCACGAAGGACGTTTGATTCCATTCTCAGGAACGAGCTGGTCGCTGCGGTGTCTTAATGCATGCATTGCTTCAGCAGCATTGACCCAAAATGCAGTCTGGAACGTCTGATAGAAGGTTAGTCAAAATTTTTACAGCGAAGCTGTTAAGGGCTACTTTCGCCACTATCGTGTGCCAGGCACGTACCCAGGATTTTTTTTCGGGGGGGGCCCAACAACTCCATCATCATAATCATCATCATCATCATCATCATCGTCGTCGTCGTCGTCGTCATCAGCCTGTTTTATGTCCACTGCAGGACGAAGGCCTCTCTCTGCGATCTCCAATTACCCCTGTCCTGCGCCAACCCATTCCAACAAGCACCCTCGAATTTCCTAATTTCATCGCTCCACCTAGTGTTTTGTCGTCCTCGATTGCGTTTTCCTTCTCTTGGTACCCATTCTGTAACCCTAATGGTCCAACGGTTATCTAACCGGCGCATTACATGACCTGCCCAGGTACATTTCTTTCCTCTTGATGTCAATTAGAATATCGTCTATACCCGTTCGCTTTCTGATCCAAACCGCTCTCTATCTCTCTCTTAACGTTATGCCTAGCAATCTTCGTTCGATCGCTCTTTGCGCGGTCCTTAACTGGCTCTCAAGACTCTGCCCCATATGTCAGCACTGGCAAAATGCACTGATTGCACACCTTACTTTTCAGTAATAATGGTAAGCGTCCAGTCAGGAGCTGGCAATTTCTGCCGTATGCGATCCAAGCTATTTTTATTCTTCTGTGAATTTCCTTCTCATGATCAGGGATCCCTGTCATTAATTGACCTAGGTACACGTACACATTGCAGTAGTACTCTGCAGATTTCGCGATAACCTGATTGATGACATGGATGTGATCCATTGTAATGTATCTCTTCCTGAAGCCAGCCTGTTCCCTTGGTTGACAAAATCCAGTGTTGCCCTTCAGTCTTTAGTGGCCGACTGGCGATCCTGATCTCTTGTTCCTTTGCCCGGCTATTTATCATTATCTTCATCTTCTGCGTATTAATATTCTACCCCACTCTTAGACTCTCTCTGTTAAGGTCTCCAATCATTTGTTGTAACTCGTCTGCATTGTTGTTGAATAGAACAATATCATCGGCAAACCGAAGGTTGCTGTGATATTTGCCGTCGACCTTTACTCCTAGGCCTTCCCAGTTTAATAGCTTGAATTCTTCTAAGCACGCAGTGAATAGCTTTGGAGAAATTGTGTCTCCCTGTCTGACCCCTTTCTCTATAGATATCTCCCTGCTTTTCTTCTGTAGAATTAAGGTAGCTGTAGAACCTCTGAAGATATTCTTACACGAAGGACGAGTCAGTAAGACGAGAAGCTATTTACAGATTATATTTACAACAACGGTTGCAGCGCTGACCGGTTAGATTCACAGCGCGAGCCCAGTTCGTTCTTCCTCCTCTTTTCTGGAGTGATGGCGCCCAAGCGCCTCGTTCAAACAAACAAATACCACACGCATGTAGCAATATTTTCCAAGCTTTTTACGTAAGCATTCTGTACTCCTTGATTACGTAGTGCCTCTATGACTGCTGGTATCTCTACTGAATCAAATGCATTTGCGTAATCTATATAAGCCACATAGAGAGGCTTATTTACTCTGCAGATTTCGCGATAACCTGATTGATGGCATGGATGTGATCCATTGTAATGTATCTCTTCCTGAAGCCAGCCTGTTCCCTTGGTTGACAAAATCCAGTGTTGCCCTTATTCTATTGGAGATTATTTTGGTAAATATTTTATATAATACTGGGAGCAGGCTAATAGACCTATAATTTTTCAATTCTTTAACGTCGCCTTTTCTGTGGATTAGTATAATGTCTGCATTCTTCCAGTTTTCTGGGACCCTTGCAGTCGATAGACACTTCGTATAAAGAGCCGCCAGTTTTCCAAGCATTATGTCTCCTCCATCTTTGATTAAGTCGACCATTATTCCACCTTCTCCTCCCGATCTTCATCGTTTCATGTCTTAATTGCAGGGCCCTTCTGACCTCATCGATAGTTATAGAAGAGTTTCTGTATCCTGTTCATTACTGTTTCTAAGTCAGGTATCGTGACTCCTCTGGGTACTGTATACAGGTCAGCTTAAAATTTTTCCGCTGTTTTTACTATATCTTCGAGATTGCTGATGATATTATCCTTCTTATCTTTTAGTGCATACATCATGATTTGTCCTATGCCAGGTTTCTTTTTTACCGATTTCAGGCTGCGTTCATTTTTTACAGCTTCTTCAGTCTTTCTCATTTTATAGTTTCGTATACCAGTTATTTTCGCCTTGTTGATCAGTTTTGACAGTTCCGCGAATTGCGTACGCTGTGCGGCCGCCAGTCCCATACAACCGCGTAGAGCGCAGGACTCTGCGATTCTAGACGTACTGCGCTCACCGCGAAAGGTTAGAAAAACACCCACATAAGCACAGCAGAGAAGTGGCTAGGTGAGGCGGTTCGACCGATAACTGTAGAAGCATCATTCAAAACAAGTAATTGTTCTCCACTTCCGGCGGCGTTTTCTCTACTTCCTTTTTAAATAAAAAGATGTTGATCCATAAATATTCTCATAAACAACGGTTAACTTTTTTATTATTCGCTTTTGCTTGCAGTTTGGTTGTTGCCTTGGCTCTCTCCCTTAGTAGATCGCTTAATTTCTCAACTCCTTGCGATTTTTGTTTCCAGTTGCCAATTTTGCACGAAAAGTGCTATAGAATTAGGGAAAAACAGACGAGGTAACGGGCGACAGTCATCTTGCTTATGGGTTAAGGGTTATTGCAGGGTTTCATGATGGACTCTCTTTCACATCATTTTATTTCCCACCTTATCTAACCCATATCACGTGTAGATGGTTCCGGGCATCTGCCAGCGTCGCGGCGAGCCGTAACTCAAGTAAATAATGAAGCAAAGGGAAAAGTTAAACGCAATTGGCGTTTTCTCTGGCCGCAACTCGTTCCATGAGAGTACAGACCAGCTGAGTAACAGCCGCATCCCCCTCCTGGCCCCAGGATCAGCCTAAACAAAGAAGGTTGAACTAACAAAAGCAACAGCTATGGGCGTGACGGTTGAATAGACGGTGACAACTGAACGCATCTCGAGTTAATTGCGCGGGTGCGGAATCTATGAGAAAACTGTCCTTCACATTACAAGAGAGGCCGATAACTACCGCCATCTAAACGGAGTGAACAAGGCAGCATAATGCTGACCGATGAACAGCTGCCAAGTGTCAACATTGATCTGGCGGCGCTTTAGGAATTTAGGAATGTGTGAGGAGTGGTGGCGTGGGTGAGGAGGGGGGGGGGGGGTATGCCACATGATTTCCGGGGGGGGAGGCGCCCGGGCCCCCCTGGGTACGTGCCTGTCGTGTGCGTGTGTACAAAAAAAAAATCCCATAGATAGTGCAATGCCGGGCCGCGACTTTTCAATTGCTGGTAAGTAGAGTGGGGCGTGGCACTTCCGGAGGCGTCGGGCGTTTGTGCGTAGGTGCGAATAAGAGCGGCTGCGAGAGAGAAAATCTGGGGGCTTTTGCTCCTTGAATATCTGACTTTGCCTAGGCACTACGGAAAAGAAGTTTCTTTGCTCGGGTTGTATGCGTTTGTCCTTTAGGCGTGCCGGCATTGCGAAGTGGGGTCGAGTTTGTTTACGCTACGACGCTCGGTGACAGCGCGGTGAAGCAGTTGAAGCCTGCTTCACCGCGCCGGCATGAGATATAATCAAGCATGACTGACTCAGCACCAGCGCCGCAGGTGCTGGTGCTGTCAGTCATGCCAGATTATACCTTTGTCGCGCCTTACGGCGCTCTACCTTCAAAAAAACATCACTGATTTTCCCCGGGGGAACAATATGGGTCGTAGTAGAGGTCAGGCCTGCCCTCCTGGTGCAGTATCTGCGCTCTTGGCATGCTTTTCGTATGCTGCTGTCCACGTCTTTTCAGGAGCATTTTTGAAGGGTCCCCTTTGAGTTAAGTAAACGTACAGCGCCTTAGCAACCACGGTTGAACTCCACTGCCTGATGTCATGCCGTTAGGATTTTGGCTTTGCGTCTCGCCCACGTTAGGTTACGTTAGCTTAGCTTTAGGTTAGGTTAGCTAATGTTAGAGTAGGTTAGCGTAAAAGGCATCAGGGTGGCGCGGCGTCTCCTCGCAGCCGTTACGCCGTACGGATTATTCAGCTTGTAATACGGGGGTTACTGCGCTATTGTCTTTGCGTATCGGCCACGTTAGGTTAGGGTAACATTAGGTTAGGTTAGGGTAAATGGCATTAGGGTGGCGCGGCGTATTCTGACAGCGCTTACGCCGTGAATATTATTGTCTTTGGATCTCGGTCGCGTTTCGTTAGGTTAATGTTAGCTTAGGTTAACGCTAAGTCACGTTAGGTTAGCGTAAAAGGCGTTGGGATAGCGCGACGTATTCTCATAGCAGTTGCAAGGACGTCAAGCGTTCAACCACGGTTGCTATGGCGCTCTGCCTTTTAGATTTTCAATATATGCGGCCCGACCTCTATTACCGTCCGTACCGCTGCCACCGAAACATCTATGGCGTTATTTTCAAGGTACTACATCGCCGTAACGCGTGAGAAAGGTATGATCCGGCACGAAAGACTTAATAGCACGAGTGCCGCAGGTGCGAGACAGTCTGTTTGACACAGCGGCCGCCAAATTGGGCGTCAGTGCCCGCTGCTTCACCTGTTTCACCGAGCCGGTAACCAGCGTCCGACCGTAAACAAATTCGACCCCACTCCGCAATGCCGGCACGCCTAGGGACAAACGCATACAACACGCGCATGGAAACTTCTCCGTAGTGCCTATAGGCACAGGCCTTTATTCAAGGACCAAAAGTCCCCATATTTTCTCTCTTGCACCCGCTCTTAATCGCGCATGCGCACAAAGGTCTAGCGCCTCCCGAAATGCCACGTTCCGTTGTACTTGCTAGAAATCGTAAAGTCGCTGCCGGGCCGACCCGCGGCGGAGGTGAAGCAGGCGTAGAGTAGATAGTGCAATACCGGGCTGAAACACGGTGGAGGTGAAGCCGGCATTGAGAACTCCCATACGTGGGCTCATTCTGAAGATAGTGCAATACAGGGCCGACCCGCGGCTGGCGGAGGTGCAATTCGCCATTAGGGGCCCACATACACAGCTTCGCTTGTCATCCTTCTTCACAGAGTGAAGGGCACTGAGTTTTTTATAACAATTTTTTTTGTTTCTACGCTGATAAAGGGATGTCTTCCGAGTGGCCTTCAGTAGTCTGAAAGTGCATTGAACAGAAATGCTAACCTACACAAGCAGTATTTTTGCATTAGAAAGTGTTAATGTGATTCACTTGCAAGAAAATAGCGTAAAGCCTGCTTGACGATTGAGAGACGTGATAGAACGTGGTGCAACTAATATTCGTGATAAGCCGCTTGTCACTAAAAAAAATAGATTTTTCTGACGAGGAAAAGCTTTATATATATGTGGGACAGCAAGTGACTAGAGTTGTGAACGAAATTTAAAATTTGTATTCAACTACAATATCACTTACCCAACGCGAAAATTTGTGAATGAGTCCTGCAATCGTGCTTCATTTCAAAAAGCTGCGAAGGCTCTTATTGCTCTTCTCAGCGCGATGTCTTATGACTGTGTCACGAGATCTTGTCCCTGCCTGCGAGGTCTGGGGTTATATGAAAATTATTCATTAAAAAATGAAATTGGGGGATTTTGCGTGCCAATACCACCATATAATTGTGAGACAGATCGTAATGAAGGACTCCGGACTCATTATGACCACCTGTGGTTCTTTAACGTGCACCTAAATTTAAGTATGCATGAAAGTTTTCACATTTCGCCCACATCGAAATGCGGCCGCCGCGGCCAGGTTCGAATCAGCGACTTCTAACCCAGCAGCGCAACACCATAGCCACTGGGCTACGACGTGATCTAGAAGGTACATTAATTATGCAACGTTTGTATAAAACGAAAACTAAAGCTAGAAAAAAGATAGACAGTAATTGGAGAGGGCTGTGCTACGCGAGACGCAGTCAGAGCGCGAGTAAACGCATAAAAATAAAGTTATTTTATAGCCGTTGTGTTGCAGACGACAAAGGCGGGTCCTCCGAATGACATCACCGGCGCTCCGTTCGCAGGGCCACCATCGGTCACGCACGAGGCGAATACCCGTGGCTAGCAAAACAAAGTAAAGCACAACGAAGAGTACGTTATCAGCAAATACCACTCCGAACAAACACCATTAATATTCAGGCATATGTTTGCAACTGTAACGCAGGAGAGAGAAAACAGGGACGAGGAGGTAAGGCCAAGGAGGTTGGCAACAAGCGCAGAGAAAGCCTAATATGGGGACAAGACAAGCACAAGCGGGAGCGTGCTCACGCCGTGGTTGAGTTGCCTCGTGTATCTGTATCAAGCCCCCTAGATGAGGTTTCCGGTCACGCTGATAACTACCCTTTATGGACACAATACCTGGCACCGAGCGTACTTTCCTTGCATTCTTAACTGTTTCGACAAGCAGCATGAGAGGATAAATAAGCATAGTGCCTTCAACGAAAGCAGGCTTGAACAGGCGACAAGCTACTGTCAAGGAGCACAAATCTACAGGACATAATTTTTATGGCAAACATGCTTGATTGTCGCCTATGCAAAAGCAATAAGTAAGCGTTTAACGTGCTGCATACACAAGTATATATATATATATATATATATATATATATATATATATATATATATATATATATATATATATATATATATATATATATATATATAAATGCATGCCTACACGAGTTACAGCTATGCTGTAAAAGGACCTGCCGAGATTCACTAAATTCCACAGCGTTTCTGACAATTTATTATTATTATTATTCGAATCACTGCATCGAATACAATCAGATTGAAGAGCGCTGTAAGAAAACTAGGAAATGACTGGTAAATATGAAGTCTAAACACATGCACGACGCCAACGCGAACATAACACAAATCATACAAACTATGCAGACTAGTGTGCAAAAGTTCGCCACAGAAACAATATTGATTTCACTTATGAACGCTTCGAGTAGCCTAAAGACACGTACAGAGATTACGCGGTTTAAACTGCTGCTGCGATTTGTCTTCTTATTGAAAACATTGGCTGAGTGGCACTCGCAAGAATACAAACGCGATATTAAGGTCAATTGGTCCGGTTTGAAGGCATCTGAGGCAAAATCGCACTTACAGGACACACCCAATAAATCCCTACGGGCAGCATGGAAGACATTTTCCATAATGGCCCGGCGAAACAAACCAGCGAGGTTGGGTAAAAAATATTTTAACGGGTGGTGTGAAGCTTATTGCTGCATGAGCGAAAAAAAAATTATATTTACAGATCCAACGCATATGTTGGAATTTATGTGAAGCTTTAGCGAAGCGGTTAATTAAGCACCACAGTAACAGTGGTGCGTACAATTCTGCTTATTCTCCTCACGTGCAAAGTGTAAGCTCTTGCAACGATTAGGTTTATGCACCACAAAGGTCGCAACTTTAACCTCATAGACTTTTAATGTTTACGGACTACATCAATCACAACCTTAAGCCGAAATTCAAACACCAAATCAGGCGAATGCACATTGACAGACGTCTACGCGGCCTAGTCACGAAGATTAGGGTGATGTCTGATGCTTGTAGAGAGGGAGGAATGGAGTTGACAGATGTATGCATAAAGAACTACGACACGTAACTAGATACGTTTAAGTATCCCTTGTGTCGTGGTGGCACATACCCATTCTGGGGGACTGGCCAAGAGTGCCCACACACCGCTTGTCTTATTAAAAGAAAATCATGTAAACCAAAAGCAGCCGTTGGCTATTATGCGTTGCTGCATTAAGTGTCTACTTTAGAGGTACCCGTCAGCCGTTATTATATAGGGTGTCCCAGATAACGTTAGCCAAGCTGTTAAACGAAAAGAGAAAAACAAAGAAAAAACACGGTGCGAAATACGATGTTCGGTCGTCAGACCTCTGGCGACCGAACACCGAAGGTCTTGTAATCGTAAATTGCATCGAGTATTTTTTATTTAATTTTAATGGATTCGTTAACGTTACCTGGATCACACCGTATGTGCATGTTTTATATTGTGATTTATTGTTTGATTACGCAAAAATGGAGATCCGCTGACTGGTACTTGTCCTCGTTGAGCATGCGGGACTAATGTAAGCTCGTTTGCTACAGCTTGCATTCGGCGCACACAGTTTGCCTCTGCAGGGTTATACGAAATATATATATATATATATATATATACATATATATATATATATATATATATACAGAGAGATAGAGAGAGAGATTGGTAGAGTGAGTACGACGTAGACGTTGTGCGCAGTGTATTTTCCCTACATGTCGACTCGTGAGCCAGCCTTTGTCAAAGGTTACTTTGACAGAAGGCTACATTATTCGGTGTAATTAGTGCCTCATTCATGCAATATTTTCGTGTAGAGGCGGTGTGTCGATCCACGTGCTTCTCGTTGCTAGGTATTACGAAGATATTTAAAGCTTCCTTAAGGATATCTAATTCTACGCAAACAGCATGACTTTTATGGAGGACTATATGCCGTAAATCAACTTTTGGAATTAACACATGACTTTGCCGCTGTAATTAATTGCCATTATCAAGCCACTGCAATATTTATCGATTATGTGAAAACCTTTCACCGTGTTTACATTTCAAGCTAAGTGATAACGATTTCTTGAAGTTCATTCTTATTTAGTGTGTGGGATAGGTGCCTATCATTGCGTTAGCATTGAACACGCTTCTGCAGAAAAAGGGCCTGATCGACTGAACGTCTGCACAGGAGTGCTATAAGAGCCAGTCATAGGCCCTACCTTATTACTGATATATGTCAACAATTTTACTTGCATCGAGCCTGGCGTAGAAATAAATGCGGATCATAGTGTGACTTATGCAACTGCCCATGCAACTGACTATCAGCTAAGCCTTAAGGCGTTCTTAGAAATTGAGACATAATTTGCAGCAAAAGGAATTCACTGCGTTCAGCAGAAGCGGAGTCATTGGCAATCAAAGCGTCTCTTCGATGCCCTTCGCGGTACTGCCGCTCCTTCTTCAATAATTCGAACTGCGAAGGCTACGGTCAAGCTGGGTGTCGCCCAACACTCCGCCTATTGAACGTCACCGTGGCCCGCCGTTCAGATGTTATTTTGGACGTTACGTAGACGGCCACTACTCCCGATCTTTAGAAACGGCTTTAGGAGCAAAATATAACACACGGACAGGCGCACACTCGCAACTGATCTTTATTTTTCCCGAGGCTTGACTTATGCATATGAACAATGCAAATGAACCCTCATGCATATGAACTGGAACATACTAAGGTAGTAGCATTCAGGTAGCATGTGTGGGTTTATTGACCAATTTCCTTCACCAAACAAAAAATCACGTTCTCGTGACGCCTGCGGCAGAAAGGACGTCCTACATCCGCCGCCAAGGTCTGTGAGTGGTGGCGCTGGCTAACACACCCAGGGTTCTACTAGGAAACATAAATGCCCAAGAAAGTGGACGGGGAAACGGCGGCGCGGTAGCTCAATTGGTAAAGCATCGCACGCGAAATGTGACGGTTGTGGGATCGTTTCCCACCTGCGGCAAGTTTTTTTTTTTTTTGTCCACTTTCATTTCCCTTAATTTATCGTTTCTTTATTTCATTTATTACGCACAAGTAATTTCCCCTATGTTGTCCTGGTTGTCAGTGTTTGTTGGCTTCTTATGATATGACTAATAAAAATCAGGCCCCTCGGTTAACCCCCTTTCTTCTCGTTTCATACACAGGTGAGGTCACATGAGATAGAAAGCAAACCTAACCACATCCTATCAGCCTGTAAACTAAACTCATTCTCGTGAAGAGACGACGACGGAACGCTGATACACTGGTCACCAAACTTTCTGATATACATTGCTTCTGCTAGTTTCCATGCCACCATATCCTTACTTTTTCGTAATATGCATGTGTTTTCCAGAAAAGATTTCCGCGTGCAGACTTTGCAGTGATAGAGCAAATGCGAGCCTGTCCCATTCCTGATTGATAGAAGATGCTCTTGCGGGCGATCATTCATACAACGCCCAGTTTGGCGGTTGTATACCTTCCCGCAGTCTAAAGGAATCTTATACATGACGCCAGCGGAATTCTTTTTTTTTTTTAAGAAACACTTTAGGTGGCTCTTTTCACACTGGGCCCTTTTTTACGGAAAACAGGTGCGCACAAATGCGAGAGAGATTCCGAGGAGCCGAAAGCACTACCGGTACGTCGTACCTAGAAGCAGCATTCTTTAACGCATGAGGAACTCTGTGTATATACGGAATGATAACAGGACGTGTTTTAAGTTTCTTTTCGCATTCTTCTCAAGCATTGTTAGGCTCACACCGTCATTTTTTTCAACAAAGCATCGTTCACCGAAACTAACAAAGAAGCAGGGAAGCCCGCCGATTCAAGCCTAGACGCCTGCAAACTAACGTTTTCCTGAATGACGGGGGGGGGGGGGGGGGGGGGGGGGCAAGACGTAGTTAGAGCCAACTGTAAGCTAGTAATGGCAATACCACGTTTTACTGTTATCAAATGGGCGGCATGAAACGGCAAGAATTCTTTCTGTGCATGGAGGCGGCACATCCAACAAACATGGTCTTTATGAAGGGTGAGATGAAGGTCTAAAAACTACAGCTTGTGAAACGAAGGAAGCTCATGAGTAAACTTGAGCCTTAGCAGGGAAGAAGTTTGGGCGTGTTGGTAGTTCAATCGTAAACTGGGATACATAGCGCAAGAACAACACAAGGACGAAGCGCTCATCCCGTGTTGCTGCTTCGTCCTTCTGTCGTTCTTGCGCTATGTATCCCAGTTTACGATTGAACTTGAGCCCTTGTACAAGCACTTTCAAAGTGCCTAATGCATCCTTAACACACTGTGTGTAGACGCAGTTTAAAAAAAAATTAAATCATGGGTTTTTACGTGCACAAACCATTTTCTGATTATGAGGCACGCCGTAGTGGCGGACTCATGAAGTTGGACTACCTGGGGTTCTTTAACGTGCACGTAACTCTAAGTATGCGGGTGTTTTCGCATTTCGCTCCCATCGAAATGCGGCTGCCGTAGCCGTGATTCGATCCCGCGACCTCGCGCTTAGCAGCAATACACCATAGTCACTAAGCAACCACGGCGAGTGTGTGTAGGTACAGTCCTGTTGATTGTTGAAAACATTCAAAAAGTGATCTACATACCGAAAGATCTCCAAAACCTTGTCCTTTATCAAAGTGGTTTCCAAGTGGTGGTCAATGTTTGCAAGAAAAATGCTGCATTACACAGGCGCCACACATGACCCTATACATATGTCATGCCTCTGCACAAACAAGCTCATTTTCAAAAGAAATCAACGTTGCCCCAAGACAAAACTCCAAAAGAGCTCAAAAGCTTTCTCCTGGAACTTCAGCCTTGTTCTGAAAGGACACACCCCATTTTTTTTTCCCAATACATGACGGCACAGCCATAAAGAGCTGTGCCGTCATTTTTGGACCTTCATCTCACTCTTCATGAAAACCATGTTTGTTGGATGCATACCGCCCCTGTGCAGAGAAAGAATTCTGGCCGTTTCATTCCGCCCGTTCGAAAACCGTAAAATGAGCTATTGTCATTACTAGCTTACAGTTGGCTCTAACTAGTTCTTGCCCCCACGAAATTCAGGAAAGCTTTAATTTGCGTATATCTAGGCTCGCATCGGCGGGCTTCCCTGCTCCTTTGTTAGTTTCGGTGAGCGAATCTTTGTTGAAGAAATTTCAGCATGAGCCTAACAGTACTTCAGAAGAATGCGAAAGGAAACGCAAAACACTTCCTGTTGTCATTCCGTATATACACAGAGTTGCTCATTCGTTAAAGAATGTTGCTTCTAGGTACGATTTACCGGTAGTGTTTTCGGCTCCTCGGAAACTTTTCGCCTTTGTGCGCGCCTGTCTTCCATAAAAAAAGCCGAGTGTGTAAAGAACCACGTAAAGTGTTTCTTGAAAAAAAAAAATTCCGCTGGCGTCGTGTATAAGATTCCTTTAGACTGCGGGAAGGTATACATCGGCCAAACTGGGCGTTGTATATATGATCGCCTGCGAGAGCATCCTCTATCAATCAGGAATGGGACAGGCTCGTATTTGCTGTATCACTGCAAAGTGCGCACGTGTAAATCTTTGCTGGAAAACACATGCATATTACGAAAAAGTAAGGATACGGTGGCACGGGAACTAGTATAGAGGCTATGTATATTAGAAAGTTTGGTGACCAGTGTATCAGCGTTCCGTCGCCGTCTCTTCATTAGAAGGAGTTTAGTTTCCTGGCTGATAGGATCTGATTAGATTTGGTTTCTATCTCATGTGACCTCGCCTGTGTATGTTCCTGTTCGCATGCCTCAGGGTATATAAGTGAAGCATCGGGAAAAATAAAAACGAGCTGCGAGTGTGCGCCGACCCGTGCCTTTTATTCTGTTGTCAGTGTCTTATGTTTTGTGCCTGAAACCATTTCTAAAAACCATGTACCAACTAGCCCGATGCAGACGTTACTGTACTACCGATTTTTGCTCCTACGACGCGCCAAACTCGGAGGCTTTCCCTCAACTTACAGTTGAGTTCACGGTGTCTCATCCCTTTGCTGAGATACACTGTACTAGATAGCTACGCGCGGTGCCGAGTGACATGAGTACCACATTTCCTGTTGCACATGTCTCTACAGCGATCACACAATTTTCGAGAGTCGAACGAAACGTCGGCTTTATGTTCGCTCGTTCTAGTATGTCGGTAGCCAGCAAATTAGCTAAGCGACGAATGCCTCACTACGCACTTTCATTGAAAGTATTCCTAACGTTACGAGCCTCGACCATGATGGTGACACACCTCGAAGGTGGGCAATTAGGGGAGCAGACGACCTGTTCAAGTCAGATGTTAGCGCTCGGCCCTGCCAACGCCTCCTAGATAGCACAAGGCCGGTGCGCTTCCATTCATGACGTCATGCTACCGTGCCCGACTGCCATAAAATCTAATGGGAATGCCCTTGAGTAAGCCACGGTGATTTTGACGTCACTGCTTTCGTCACACCGGGCTTGGCAAAGGAAATTTTTGTCCAAGTAGCATGACGTCATTAAGCAGAGTGCACAGGCCTGCTATCTAGGAGGAGTTGGCCCGGCTCGCCATGCGTCTGGAGCCACGTCACCCACAAAGGCCAATCAGACCACGCTCTTGTCGGGCTCGTCGCGGCACCCCGCGGCGGCCTCGGTATCTACGCTACGCAGCAGACGCAGCTACGCGCGACTGTGGCTAACTGTAGTGCGTATAGCCAGTATAGGGCAACGTTCGCTATGTGCATGACAAGGTGGGAGTTTGCGCTCGCGCTCACGTTCTCCAGTCTGGCCGTGCTACGTGGTGCGGACCGGCTTTGTCCTGCACCAGCTTGACCGACGGATAGTAGCCACACCCAAATTGCGCATTTAGAAGCGCTATCATAGCTGAATATCAATCGATGTCTGCCAAAGCATCTAGGCAGGAGAGGCCAGGAGTGAGCGCGCGCTCGCAAGCGTACGTGTAGTCTCACTGTTAAGTATCGCGTGTTGCGAGGCTCGTTGAGCGTTCAAAACTAATAGAAATTAGCGACAGCCTATGGCTACGACACCAATAATTAGTGTCGCCAGGGTTTCATTACTACATGGACGTGTGCGGCCGAGTCAATAGTCGGGCTCTTTCGGTAATAAGGAATTATCGAAATCTGAAACGCAAATGTTTCGCTTACTCCACCCTGTTTAGTAAACTGCGTCAATAATTACACGCAGTAGCAGTAGGAAGAAGCGCACTGTTCCAAACATCATTCTAGACTGACGTCAGCTATTGGATAATAAACCCACTGACGGCGCGGACTAGCCACCGAAAGCCCTGTAAGGGGGGAGCAGAAAGCCTCTAACGAAAAGTGATAGCTAAAGAAGAGCCGCGGTTTCGCCCGAAAGACGAAACATCGATTGCGATAGCAAATTATTAGACAGCTACACGAATAAAAGATAGTAGTTTTGTCGGCGGTATACGTTTGTAAACATTCGCTTACTAACTAAATTAATAAGCATGGTATCACACGCGAATAAGCAAACACGAACACATCTCACTCGATGACCGCAGACACTCGCTGCCAAAACACTGGCGTGAGCGCGGTAGCAGCAGCGCGCGAATTGACCCTCGTACGACCTCTCGCTTCAATGCGAACGAAGCGGTGAGAACACAGCGCACACGTAGCTCTCAGCACCTGGGCACTATGTTTCCATCGCACATCGCTTTCAAGATACGGCCTGCTCGGCCACGGTATACAAGCCGCCGCAGGAGTAGACCTCCCTCCCCCCCCCCCCCACACACATACACATTCCCGGTACCTTGCGCGCGATGGAGGACGGCACGCTTCCTCCCCGCCTTCCTCCCTTGCGCGGGCGATAACGAAAAACCATTGTCGGCGCATACTCGTACGCTTTCACTCGCACGTAGAGCATACGGCACGCGGCCACGATGTTATCACACTTGACTTTTATGCAGAACATCACAGCGGAAATGCGACGGCGCGAATGCGTCTGGAGGATTCATATAAGTTCTGTTACAATAATAGCTGAACCACGCTCCCCTTGTGAGCCACACGCGCCACGAACAAATGCAAAATTTGGCGGCTAAGATGTTAATAGCACTGTGTTCTATCCGGGGAATGTTTTTTAGAGCGCAGCTCTTTGGCGTCCGTTCCTGGGTTTCGCGTCGTCGTCGTCGTCGGCGTCGTCGTCGGCCTCGTAACCAGCTCCGCCCCCCTTTCATCCCCCCAGCGCTAGCAGCGACCGACTGATACCGCTGGATGCCGCTGACGCCGCTAGAGAGTCAAGATAACGTGACTGCATAGAACACCGTCGCCGCCATGCAGAAAGAGGAGGAAAGGGTCCCCCCCCCTGTTCTTGTGTGGCGGATAGCTGGGGTTGACTCACTATCGCCGTCAGCGGCATCAGTCAGTCGCTGCTATCTCTTCCCTCCTCCCTTTATCGTGTTGTCCGCTTGCTGCGCGCGCTTCTGCCCCCATCGTTTGCCGCTGGGTGTACACGCCGCCCCCCTCCGCTTCCGCTTACTGCTGGTTGCTCTCGACGGCGGCGATGAGCCTCCGCTTCGGCGGCGCGAACTGCAGGGTCTTCTCGGCGGCGGCGATGAGCTTCTGCTTCAGCCTCGCTTACTGCTGGTTGCTCTCGACGGCGGCGATGAGCCTCCGCTTCGGCGGCGCGAACGGCAGGGTCTTCTCGGCGGCGGCGCTTAGCCTCTGCTTCCCCCACGGCTGTGACAACCTCGCGAGGCACTTGTATAGATCTCGTCTTTGAGAATCAAGCATTGGTGTACCAAGTCGAACATATATCAGTCTATTTCTCCGACCACAAAGCTTCCTTCATGACTGTCAAGAACTGTTAGTGGAGTCTTTGTTAAAGGAATACGTGTGAAAAATTAAAAAAAAATTATGTGATAGCGCATACATGTGTTGCTCGATTTCTTTGCCTCAATCTATCCAAAAGGTGAAACAGCTTATTTGCTGCGCTCAAATTTCGCATTAGGAAGTAACGTAATCGTCGGTAATTTTTTTTACTTGATAAAGTGGAAGTTTGGCTCAGTTGGTGATTCATCATCGACATCTATGCAAAGCGCAAAAGACGAGGACAGAAGAAAGCGCACAACACAGGCGTTGACTTTAAGTGAGCTCTATTTGCGAAACCGCCAGAACTATGTGTACTTTAGGCATGCGCATAAAGCAATAAAAACTTTTTATAATAAAAAATAAATAAAAGTAAAAAATCAATGAGAAATGAAATCAAAAATTTCTTTATTACTTTGTGCTTATGGCTAAGATGTATCATGAGTGCAAATAAAACTTGACGGGGCGTAACACATTTGTGGACCGGAAATAATTGCAGTGAGAAGAATCAAGAGTGAGCGGTATGCCGAGGTGCTAATATTAATGGTTGCGGGAATGATGGCGAAATTACTCTATAAGGTGACTAATGCTCGTAATACTAATGGTTTTGCAAATAAAGCTTAGTTGAAGTCAGCGTCTGTGTTGTGTCCTTTCTTCTGTCCTCGTCTTTTGCGCAGTACAGACATGTCAATAGTGTGTTTTTTACCATTGACGTGGAGTTTTTCATGGCCCCTTTAAGCTTACTTCCGCCTTTGTGAACAGATATTACTTTTTAGAGGAGCCAGTCTGTAGGGAGCGTAGACGTCGTAGCGAGATGAGAATTAGAATGTAGGAAAGTAGTAATGTAGGAAACACACTCGATGTACGATCAGAACGTGGGATCTTGTTTGTGTCAATTTGTACAAGTAAATTTAAATTCTGTTATGACATCAGACATCACGCCCTGTTGTCTTAGTAAGGCCGGATTTGGCACATACTTCTCCGAGTAAACACGGAATGAAAATATTAAAATAATGAATTAACAAGAAAAGTTGAAGCCTTTCACAACACTGCCACCTATTTATTGTTTCCTAGCGTTGTTATCTGGCTGTGATAGATGTCTTCAAAATTTTTGTGGTTCGTCTTTTACAAAACTAAATAAATTTTTCGTGAAAAAAAATGCTTCTCCTTAGTCTAATACCAGTTTTTAATTTTTCGAAAGTGGGCTAATAACTGGAAACTTATTTTTACGTTTCCTTTACTATAGATCATTTTCCGCCCTATTTCATTTACACTTGCCTAACTTCTACATTTTAATTCAATATAACAATTAACTTCCTGTAGTCTCTCTTAGGTGTCATTGTCTGCTTCTTTACATTGTTGTGACTATAAAAAGCGGCAGATCCCACGCCCTGTGAGAATCAATATTATGCGAAGCAATGTTAACGAAGCGACCACGAGAGCACGAAGATGTAGGCGGCTGTTTCAAGACCAACATGACACGCATGTCATGGCATTCATGTCACTACCTATCATTTAAGTTCGTCATACAGTTTTGTCGTACTATGCCAAGACGTAGGCGGCTGTTTTATGACCTACATGACAAGCATGTCATGAGATTCATGTCATGACCTATCATTTTGTTCTTCATACACTGTTGTCGTACTAGCCCAATTTTGGTAGATGACGAGACGTAGGCGGCTATTTCATGACCTACATGACACAGGTCATTATATTCATGTCATGACCGATCGTTTATGTTCGTCTACACTCTTATCACACTATGCGGTACATACCAAGACGCAGGCAGCTGTTTCATGACCTAAATGACACACATGTCATTCATGTCATGACTTATCACCTACGTTCATCATGCACTCTTGACATGCTACGCCAATTGTGGTACATACCAAGTTAACGAAGCTACCATGAGAGCACCAAGACGTAGGCGGCTGCATCATGGCCTACATGACACACATGGCATGATATTCATGTCGTGACCTATCATTTATGTTTGTCATACACTCTTGTCGTACTATGCCAATTTTGGTACATGCCAAAAGGTAGGCGGCTGTTTCATGACCTACATGAAACACATGTCATGATATTCATAATGTTTAAAAACAGCGCTAAAAACGTACACCGGGCAACAGAATACAGGATGGGACACACGGCGCTGTGTGTCCCATCCTCTTTTCTGTTGTCCGGTGTACGTTTTTAGTGCTGTTCTTAAACATTATGGAAAACTACCAACTCGCCCAATCTGCCGTTCTTCTTCAGATGATATTGTCACGTGGTAGTCACGTATAAAGAACACAGTAGAAATACTGTGAAAGACGAAGCTAACTTTTATTGGGCGAACCTGTGCCCCCAAAAACAGGCTCCACTTAAAGAACGGCGACAGCGGCGAACACAGTCAGCGATCATCAAAATCTAATTGGCGGATCAAGCTTCGGCTTTTATACATCAGTCGTCGAATGTTCCAGAGTAATCGATAGGACCCGCGTGTCTTCCACAAAGTTCTATATTATTCGCATCGCGCATACATGCAATCAGATTACACAAAGTTCGGTCACAGACAGCGGATAGAACCATCGATAACATTCGAGAAACTTCCGATACACGCAGGCGCATCGTGCGCTGTGAGATAACATTTGTTAGGCGGTGAAACGTGGCCGCCCGATAAAGATAAACAAGCACACGTGTCAATATTCATGCCATGACCGTCATTTATTCTCGTCTACACTCTTACCATACTATGCCAATTTTCGTACATATCAAGACGTTGACGGCTGTTTCATGACCTACATGACATGCATGTCATTCATGTCATGACCTATCATTTGTGTTCGTTATGCCCTCTTGTCATGCTATGCCAATTTTGCAACATGCCAAGTTAACGAAATCACCACGAGAGCACCAAGAGCTGGGCGGCTACATAGATTAGATAGATAGAGGGAGTGAGTGAGTGAAAGCACTTTATTGGAGGTCCGGCAAAGTCGTGAACTCGTCGCGCAGCCGGCTAGTCCCATGTCGGGACCGGCCGGTCAGCCCACTGGCCCGGTCACTGGCACGCCGGACAGCCAAGATTTGCTTGTCTAGAGCGGGGCTACGCAGAAGCGAGTCCGACTCCTCCTTGCTGAACTTGGGGTATCTCGAGCTGCACTCCTAGAGCATGCGTGCTAGAGTGGAGGTCTTCTCGCAGGACGGGCAGCCGTCGTCGCGATATACGTCGGGATAAACTTCTTGTAGAACGGCCCGACACGGATATGTGCCTGTCTGTAATAGTCTAGGAGAAACGGCTTGCGCCCTATCAACTTGGGGTGAGAGAGTGGAAAGACCCTTCTAGACATGTAGAAGAATTTCATAACCTCGTTGTGAGTAGCGGTAGCGCCCCTGTGGCCGTAGGGGGAGGGGGTAGGCGCTCCTTACAGAGGAAGCGCGGTCGATGAGCTCGCACGCAGCCCTCGACCGACCCTACTTGAGCGGGAAACCAGTGAATCGAATGATGCGTGAGAGCATACGTACGGACTCGAGATTAAGAAGACAAGCAGCTTGCTTGGCGATACAAACCTTCTGAAAAGCCCTAACTGCCGTTTTCAAGTCACTGCAGATCTCGGACCCACGACCGTCTAGCAGGGCGAGGGTGATGGCGGCTTGCTCGGCGACTTCGGGGTCTGAAGTGCGAATCGAGGCGCTATTGGAAATCTTGCGCTGAAGTCGACCACAATGACGGCAAAGGTCTTTCTATCGCTGTACTCCGCGGCGTCGACGAAGCTTGCTCTAATGTCTCGTTGCTTGATCTGTTTGACGATGGCGGCTGCTCTGGCCTTACGTCTGCCCTCGTTGTGGACGGGATGGGCGTCTCGGGACACAGGAGCCACTTCTAACTTGTCTCGAATGCACCTAGAGATTGGGATACTGACCATCGGGAATCCCGCAGGGTGGTAACCTAGCTCTTCGAGGATGCGTTTGCCTGCCGCTGTGGTGGTCAGCCGTTTGCCTGCCGCTGTGGTGCGCGCGTTCTTCGGCTTTGACAATCTGCTCAGTGGTGTTATGTATCCCCAGCTTGAGGATATCTTTGATATGGGTCCTGATGGGTAGTCCGAGAGCCCTTTTCACTACATTACGGATGAGAGCGTTGAGTTTCTCTCGCTCCGCTTTGAGCCAGTTGTGCATAGAAATCGTGTACGTGAAGTGGCATAGTACGAAGGCGTTGATCAGCCTGAGTAGATTGTTTTTCTTCATTCCTCGGTGTCGGTTTGCTATTCTACGAATGAGGTGGAAAGCGTTGCCCGTCTTTGCGATAATCTTGCGGAGAGTCGTTCCGTTCCCACCGTTGAATTCGAAAAACATGCCCAGGGCCCGAATGGCGTCGACTCTAGGTATCAACCCTCCGTCACAACTGTGAAGACTGATATTGCTTTCGGAGACTGGCTTCCAGTATTTGGGTCTGCCTCCCTTCTGTTTTCTGTAAAGCAGAAGCTCTGACTTGGCGGGTGTGCACCGAAGTCCAGTGGAGCGGTAGTACTCCTCGACCACGTCGATCGCCTTCTGCATGGCTTCTTCGACTCTGCCCTCACAGTCGCCGGATCACCAAATGGTGATGTCGTCGGCGTAGATAGTTTGCTTGACGTCCTCAACGCGTGCCAACCACTCAGAAAGACCATTCATAGAGGCGTTAAACAGTGTGGGTGAGATGAGGCGCCCTGAGGAGTGCCCCGTCCTCCGAGAGGCACATCTTCGGAGTGGAAGTCTCTAATGCAAAGCTTGGCCTTCCTGTCCGTTAGAAAAGAGCTGACGTAGCTGTGCAATCTGGAACCGAGACACAGATCTGAAATGGTGTTGACAGTGAAAATGTGGAGTACGTTTGTCGAAAGCCTTTTCGAGTTCCAGACAGAGCAGAGGCTTGGCGTCTCCGGAAAGGCCAGCCACGATCTGATGCTTGATTAGTTCCATGGCATCCTGCGTGGAGAGTCCACCACGGAAGCCGATCGAGTTGTACACGTAAACCTTGTTGTCTTCGAGGTACCCGTTGAGCTTGTTGAGGATGACGCGCTCCATGACCTCGCCGACGCAGGACGTTAGAGAAATCGACCTGAGGTTCTCGATGTTCGGAGCCTTGCTGGGCTTGGGAATGAGCACCGTGCAGACCATCTTCCATTCTGCAGGAACAATGCCGCTCTTTCAAGACTTGTTGATCTTCTCGGTCAAAAAGACGATCGATGGGTCTACGAGGTTTCTATACTTACTGTCAAAGTGCTAAATGTTCGTCAAGAAATGCTTCGCATTTATGAAGCCGAGCCCCTCGGATCTGCCTACTCTTCTCGCTCGTGTACAGCCGCAAAACTAACGGCTCTGCGCAGTGCGCTTCAATTTATTGACACAGAGAGTCCTGGTACATGGGCCGTGTTTTCCGACTTGAGACCGGCTTTACACAGCATGCAGTCAGTTTTTTGACGTGGACCTCATGAATAGGTAACGTACGAAGATGTCAAACTTCACTGCAACATCAAACAGGAAGGCCACGAAATAATTTTCCAATGGCTACCTGTCCATTGTGGGGTCAATTTCTAATGACCAAGCAAAGCTGCCAGGAAGTCACATCAAGAACAACACAGTGTTCCCATTCCTCTTTTCAGGACAGATGCTGCAAGTGAGCTTCGCCACCTGGCACGCAAGCTCTCTATAGCAGAGTGGAATACGCCATATATAAGACACACCAGGTTGCACGAACTGAACCCTTGGCTCCAACTCTGACCTCCACCCGAGCTTCACCGACGTGAGGCATCGCTTCTATACCGGCTGTGGTTGGGAGTGGCATTCACGAAGGTGTACACTACTTTGATTGGAAGGACCGACAGTGCTGCGTGCGACGTCTGTGGTATCGAACATCGCAGATTTATTGCTCTACTATCATCGATTTCAGTCGGAAAGACAAACATTATCGTATTGCGATGACTGGATGATCTGCCGTTGTACGTGCAGGTGCGACTTGAAGACCATCCCCATCGCTCGTAGGCCCACAAAGCTGTGAAGGCACTTTTGTCTTTCTTGAGGGCGACTGGCCTATGTGAACGCCTTCGACTTGCTCAGGCCCTCTGCGCGCGTACGCAAGCTCACCGCGGCTTTCCTCCCCTTCCTTCTCGTTAGATCATCTTGCTATTCCCACTTTCCCGTCTCTTCGGGTGGGGTAGCTAACAAGACCCACTTCTGGTTAATATCCCTACCTTCTCTCTTTATTTCCTCCTCCTCCTCCTATAGTGCAAATTAAGATGACTCGTACATCAAGGACCTTCAGATTCGAATCTGCCTTGCATTCGGCAGAAATCAGGAGAGATTCGCTGTATACCATGGCTTCATGAAACTCTGCGCAGTGGTCAGCAGCAGAAGGTACAACGCGGAGCATATTCTGGCATAAGGCAATGCCACACGTATACTGTCTGCCGCTGTCGCTTGAAGAAGCTAAGAGCATAAATTACTTTTTTTTTAATAGCCAGCTTTTCTCTTCCTCTTTCCTGCCTGTATTCATCTTGGTTAGACGTTTAAAATAGGTATGCATTTTATTCTACAGTATATTTATTTATTTATATTTCTTCCCACTTGGATATTTTTCTAGGCTCTCACGGGTAGTGGCTACTGATATAATGCAACAATCACAACATGAATTAGAACAAAAGTATCCAAACAAAAATACTGGTTAAGTGCGGGCAGATGCAACAATAAAGCCACTTCTGATTAGCACAGCGTATTCCCGTAGTAACATGACGCAACATCATGGCCCAGTGCAGCTCTGCAATGCATAATGCAAAACAATAACGTCATAGTTAATACTGCGATTGAAAATTTACACAATTTGACACAACTAACGCGAACGCATCAATATTATGGGAGTGTTAACGACATTATTTGACAAAGTTCTCCACATCTCTGTTCGCTTATGGAATGGGTCGCAGCACGTGATAAAGGGTAAAATACACTTATGATAATTCTTCCTAATGTCTGTGAAGTGGCTTACGACAGAATTCCTTCTTTACTACGTTGAAGTAAAAAAAAATAAAAAAGAACATCGGCTTACGCGATTGTGTCATTGACTTCATAATACTTCAATTTTTCTGCCCAAGTTAGACTACAGTTTGATAAATGGTAATTAAAGATGACAGTGGTTTATCTCTAAGCAACAATTAATGATGACCTTCGCCTTATTAATGTTAATTAACATGAACTAAGTGACCCATCAGAGTATATGATATTAGTGAAGCACTAAGCCTGTTCTGGTCCTCAGCGTTGCGCACAGCCGTGTAGATCACGCGATCACCGGTGAATAATTAATTTTAACAGCGAGATCAACCTATAAACTAACGCCATTACTATACATGATAGCAAGCAGAGGACTTAGAACAGGCCATTGTGGAGCCTGCAGTGAAACGTTAGGATGGATAGAGTAAGCATCCCTCACTGATGATGATGATGATGATGATGATGCTGATGATGATGATGAAAAACTTTATTATCCCTCTTTAAAGGGAAGGGGGCAATGGAATAGAGGGTGGGGGAGGAACTACTTGAAGTAGGCCTCCTTTACCTCTCAGCCCACTCCAGGATGGCCTCCTGCTGAAGATCGGGCCTGGAGCTGCGCAAGGCAGCCTCCCACTGCTCCTCACTAGATATTAATTGCTTGAGGAAAGGGGGAAGGGGGTGCACATGATGTGGTTTAAATCTGCTTTGGGAGAGACACAGAATTTACAAGAGGAAGAAAGTTAAATGGCGGGATGAATGCGGTGGAGGAGGTAAGGGGACGGAAAGGTGCGAGTCTGCAGCTGTCGCCACAGAACTTCACACCTACGCGGGGTTTGCCCATCAATGGCGGAAAGGTTAAACGGTCTAATCGGTAGTGTGTGCAGATGTCGTGGTAAGTAATAAGTCGATCCCGCGCTGTAAACGGCGCCTCATCCGTGGCGAGGTCCGACACATCTGATGCCTGAGCCCGGACTGTAAATCCTCGGGCACTGGCTTGAGCCGCCTCGTTTCCGGCAAGGCCCGCATGCGCGGGAGTCCAGATTAATGCCACAGTTTGATGGAAAGGATGGGCCAAGAGGAGAGAAAGGGCTGGCTTAGAGACCCTACCCGCTCCGAAGTTATGCATGGCTGCTTTGGAGTCGCTAACGATAACCGATGAGTTTGGAATTGTGAGGGCCGGGGCCATGGCCGCTTCTTCTGCCTCCTCCGAGGAAGAGCCAGGAATGGAGGCGGCCGCAGCGACCTGGCCGTGAGAGTTAATGACTGATATTGAGTAACGATTTCTGTTCCCATATTCGGCGGCATCAACATAGAGCACGTCTTTAGAGGTGGAGAATTGTTTTTGGAGAGCCTTTGCTCACTGCCTCCTGCGCTGTTTGTGATGCACAGGGTGCATGTTTTTAGGAAGTGGGGGGATGCAGAGGTTCTCGTGTATGTAATGTGGAATGGTGTATTTAGTCTTGATGATGGGTGCTGGAGTGATAGAAACAGTTTGTAGAATGTGTCGACCTGTTGCGGTGTTAGAAAGTCTGCTATATTGGGATGTAAGGTGGGCTTCTGTGAGTTCAGTAAGTGTGTTGAAAGTTCCAGTAAGCATTAGCCTATCAGTGGAGGTACGTATGGAGACCCCCAGAGCGAATTTATATATTTTGCGTAAAATAGTGTCGATCTTATCTGATTCTGATTTAAGGAAATGTAGATATGGTGTTGCGAATGTAATCTTACTGATAACGAAGGCCTGAATCAAGCGGAGAAGTTCGGCCTCCTTTAGTCCGCCATGTTTATTGGACACTCGCCCTAGAAGGCGCAGGGTGTGATCGACTGTGGTGTGGAGTGTATGTAGGGTATATATGTTGAGCCGGTTGCTTTGAATGTGTAAACCGAGCACCCGGATCCTGTCCACTCTAGTAACGGGGATGTGGTTTAGGACGACCTCTATACTAGACATGTGTTTTCCGGCCCCCCGGTGGGATGGCAGAAGTAGCAGCTCGGATTTTTGAGGGGAGCATGTAAGATTCATAGCCCCGGCATGAGCCACGACGGCGTCTGCTGCGGCCTATAGAGTGTCTTTAATCTCTCCATCGGAACCGCCAGTCGTCCAAAGAGTGATGTCATCGGCGTAGAGTGAAAACTTGAGATCGGGAATAGAGCGCAATGCTTGCGCCATCGGCATCATAGAAAGATTAAAAAGAAAAGGGGACAGTACTGAGCCTTGGGTCGTGCCGTAGCTACCTAAAACGCATGAAAGGGATTGCGGTACGGTTGGATAAGAAGGTACATATGTAGTCATATGTCTTTCCGCCAACCCCAATGAGATTAAGCTCTCGGAGGATGGCGGAATGTGAAACGTTATTGAAAGCTCCGTGGAGGTCCAGACTCAGAATTGCTTGCGTATCTAGACTGCTATTGGGTATAATGATGTCATGCTTCATTCGAAGCATGATATCTTGGCATGAGAGAGATTTTCGAAAACCTACCATTTCTGATGGATAAAGATTGTTGTCTTCCATGTATTTACTGAGTCGGTTGAGGATGACATGTTCGAGTGTTTTATCTAGACAAGAGGTTAGTGATACAGGCCTGAGATTAGAAGTGTTGAGTGGTTTGTTTGGCTTTGGGATAAAAATTACCCTGGCATCTTTCCACAACTAGGGAGGGTGCCTGTGTCAAAGCAGTCATTGAATTACGCCGTGATGGCTGTGACAGAGTTGTCGTCTAGATTGCGGAGTATTTTATTGTTAATAAGGTCGGGGCCTGGTGCTGACATTGTGCGGAGGGTGGCGAGGGCATGGCGAACCTCTGCTTCCGTGATAGCGGCGCTAAGTAGCTCGTTGGGTTCGCCAGTATATTTTGGCATGTCATACTTCTGAGCGCGAGGCAGATGTTTATGGCGGAGGTCGTCGAAGAATCCGTTGAGATTGTTTTTGTGTGCATTTAGCCGTTTGTTTATGCTATGGTTGTGGTGTGTGCACGATGTGGTAGGGTCTAATAAATGTCGCAAGAGTTGCCATGTGCGCTTGTTACTTGTACTTGTTACTTGTTACTTGTACTAAGGATAAATCATGCTTTATTTGTAGCAGTTGCGCTGCAGAGGACAACCCTTTATGGAAGCTGGGTTGTCCCCCGTAAAGCAAGTCGTATTCCTCAGAGCTATAGCTGCTTTTTCAAAAATGGGCTGCAATATTTTGCGGCAGCAACTTGTCAAAAATATCGACCGGTAAATGTTTACCAAAAGGCTATTCCCGCCTTTGTCAATTGGTATTACCCCTGCACAAAGTTATTAATCCACGGGAAGAGTACCCGTATATAATGACAGAGCAAACATCGAATACAGAAATTGTAATGGCTGACAACATAAACTAGCAGTGAATAACGAATGCAGTGAAGCTGCTAATAGAAATGGTAATCGCTAACAGCATTTTAGGTTGAACAAGGGTAGCTTGCCGTCAAGCTATGCTTGGGCTCCTCTATGTCAAATTTAAGTGGCTTTGACGTCGCGTAAGACTAGTTTTCAAGCTCGGGAACTCAGCAAGTTTTTGCTCCCAACAGAATCGGCGGATCTTCTAGATAACCTGACTTTACTTCCCGTACACCTTCAAGCTACACAGGCCCCTTAATGGCACTTAAACTGATGTCTGGCCCATGCAGTCCAGCGTTCAAGCTTCAAAGAAGGGCGCTCTGTGTCGAATCAGGACAGCCTTGCCGTTTTGTTTAGCATTCATGAAATGAAAGAGAAAGATGGTGAAGTTTCTCTTTTTCATTTCATTCTTTTCTTGCTTTCTTCTTTTGTTCTCTTTTCTTTCTTTTTTTCTTCTTGGTCAGCGAAGTTCTTGAGTGCACCCAATGCACCGCGTCTTAGTGAACTCACTGCGTCGGCTGCTTGTAGGTGTTTTGCGTGCTCGTCAAAGGGCATTTTTCTGGGACACTTGCGCTTAGGTTCGACGACGGGGAAAGAAAAGTAAACACGCAATGAAAAGGGGCAGCGCTCTGCTGTCCGGCCACAGTGGGACCATGTAATGTTTTTGGCGTCGAGATGACGGGCCGCGGGCGTGACGGCACAGTGAGACGCAGCGCAGCCACCAGTGTCCACTGAAAGCTGAATCAGAGAGTGCGGACTCGATTCGGCTTCGCTGAGGACTTTGCGTCCTGAAAGGCTATTATGCCTTCATCTTTCACTCTCGCTGTCCCCATTCGTCCCCTAAGGACCTTTGTGAGGCTCAGAAGACGTCAAGGCAGGGTAAAAGAACACACAACAGAAGTAATGGTGCAGCCGTACGAGGACATTTCAGCGTAAATCGTCCACATAGTGAGAAAAAGCACCATTGATGTTTCTTTTCTATTTGAGTAAAGTCTTAAGTGCAGACAACACAAGGCTCTCACCAGCAGAAATATCACGTCACCCTTGAAGCTTGATTAGATTTAGATGCCGCAACACTGGCATCAAACGGCGTTTCTCTGTACTTTCTAATTAAAACTCCAGGCCAGCGATAGAGAGCATGCAGTGGGTTAAAGTTACAGTTTCTCGCAGCGTGGGTTATTAAATTGGATTGATAAGAAAGCAACCCCAGAAACATCGCATGAATAAAACATGCTTATCATGACTGGTTGAAGACCCTTCTTCTAAGCACACAAAAGGTCATCTTTTTTTTTTTTTTTTTGAAGCGCAGCTTTTTCTTGATTCGATGTGTGTTCTCGCTCGCTTTGTCCCAGAACACACATCAAAATTATTCCTTGAACTCTTGAAAACAACTTAAGAACGAGAGCTACGTTTTAGCGTTTATACAGATCC
This sequence comes from Dermacentor variabilis, assembly GCF_050947875.1. Taxonomy (NCBI): domain Eukaryota; kingdom Metazoa; phylum Arthropoda; class Arachnida; order Ixodida; family Ixodidae; genus Dermacentor; species Dermacentor variabilis. Next base: position 270,237,444 of record NC_134568.1, on the reverse strand, counting down.
AATATGTAGTTTTTACTTTGCGGAGATGTGCTAAAGGACGTGAACTATAAGTAAGGCGCACATATAGACATATGGAAGCGCCTCTAGCAACGGAAGCTACCGCGAAATATTAAACTGCGCGAGGAAGACAGGGCATGAATACAAACATAGACGCACACATGAAGCGCAGGCTTCCAACTGGCTTTATTTGGTGAAGGTAGGGAATTTATAAGGTTCTACAAAATAGAAAAACTGTCGCATCTCCTGCAATGCTGTCGCATCTCTTGCAATGCCAGGGGAGATTATTGCCCATGCAGGCGCGCATGGATCGCTTGTATTCCGGTGCACGCTCACTGAAACGGCGGCCAGTTTGCCCTATTTGACGTAGTAGTTTTGCGGAAACCCGCATGGTGGAGAGAAGTAAGGAATAAAGGGAAAATCAGACATCCACCCGTTCGTAGCAATTGCTACAAAGGAAACCCATACGGGTTCCTCGAAAGAAAAGCCTCATAGTTGAAGAAAAATTCGTCCTGGTCCTGGACTCGAACCCCGGACCACCGCCTTTCCGGGGCAGCCGCTCTACCATCTGAGCTAACCTAATTACATGGGGTTCCTTTGTAGCAATTGCTAAGATTGGGTGGATGTCGGATTTTCCCTTTATTCCAGTTTGACCTATGTAGGACCGGCCGCGGGACAGATATCTCGTAGATAACATTAGCGATGCATTTAGTGAACTTTTTCCGATGGTTCTTGCACGAGCTGCACTCCTTTTTTGCTGTAGTCAGTAGTGGGCATACACGAATCCTATGTCTTTCTGCGACCCTCTTCATGTTATGGGATAGAAATTACAAATATGGCATGACAAAAGGTGCTTTTTGGCCCAAGTGTTGCTGTTTCTTTCTGGAGATTTCGGTCTTTGAAGCAGGCTCTCCGATGTACTGCAGATTAAGTGATGTGGGGAGCCACCAGACAGCAGGCGCTCAACCTGACATTTAAAACTAGATGATACTGCGTGGGCGCAAGATTTATGTAGGGCATGTCCAGAAGATAGTGCAGCCTAAAAAGTGAATCCGTCCGACGCTCCTCTTACTCCCCTCGCGCGAGGTTTGACGAGATAGAGTGCCGGGCACAGCGGCTCCGTCCCATTCTTCCCCCAATTCGCTCAGGAAGACATTGTCCTTGATAGACTTCAACTGGACGTTGAATCGCCTTCCAGCTTTTAGAGCGAAGCTGTATATGGCTAGGGCCCTTCTGTCGTCTGTCGTCCGCGAACAAGCCGCTAACAAGCTCGTTGGCGCCCCTCTACGCAACTGCGGGAACGCGCGAACAAGCTCGTGCCACTGCTCACGCCTTCGTCGTCGTCGTCTCCTTCCACAGCTGTCTCCGTTTTAGCTCATTGCTTAGGAGGTATGAGCCATTCATTGGCAAGAGGAAACTATCATCATCAGCAGCAGCAGCAGCAATTACTCGAATCGTCGTCCTCTTCCACAGCTGACTCTGTTGCCGCTCATCATTCCAGCATAGAATTTTATTTCTCTTCTGTCGTCGTGATGAAGAGGACCCGTTAACATTTTTACAGCGAAGCTGTATATGGCTAGGGCAAATCCGTCGTCCACGAACAGCCCGCGAACTGGCTCCAGGGGAGAAACCGAGCTCGCGCCCCTACTCACGCGTTCGTCGTCTCCTGCAGCGGCAGCCCCGTTGCCGCTCACCATTCCAAAGTAGAATGGAACGGCCACGAGTGCCTCGGACGCCCGAAGAACAGCGAATTTACGAGAAACGACGCCGAGAGTAGGGGCGGAAATGCGACCGTCCGGGTCGCGCGGCTGACTCGGCGTCCCGATAAGAACGTTCCCGCGACGCACCAGTGGTACACCGATCCCAAGGGGCCAACGACCACGAGGCACTCGTGTTCGGACTTTACCTTCGCCAAGAACCTGTCCATCGTCGTCACCCAACACTTGGCCGTCTACCATAGCAACCACAAAACTATAGTAACTTATAGTAACTATAGTAAAGATGCCCACGAATGCACGCAAAGAGCCTCGAGCGGCCAGTCGCACGCCAGTTTTGTGTGTATTCGCGGTCTCCTTTCACGCTTGGAAAAACACTTTTACGTAGCACGTATAGAGCAACAGAAAGCGGCATCGGGAATGTTTCATGCTCCGTTACAATTTTGTCATTGACGTTTCTCGTCTAATTATAATAATCGAGAAGCTGATGAATTAATTAAGAGTAATTATCTAATAAGGTGGACTTCAAAAATTAATCTGAGTATATCCAACCGACGCCAAGCAACGTTACCATGGTTCGGTCCAGCTACGTGGCATTTGCATATTTTTAATGTTTGGCGCATCTTCAGTGAAACACCCTGCATATATATATATATATATATATATATATAGTCATATCATAAGAAGCCAACAAACACTGACACCAAGGACAACATAGGGGACATTACTTGTGCTTAATAAATGAAATAAAGAAACCACAGATTAATGGAAATTAAAGTGGATGAAAAAACAACTTACCGCAGGTGGGAACCGAACCCACAACCTTCGCATTTAGCGTGCGATGCTTAAGCACAAGTAATGTCTCCTATGTTGTCCTTGGTGTCAGTGTTTGTTGGCTTCTTATGATATGACTAATAAAAATCGGGCCCCTCGGTTAACCCCCTTTCTTCTCGTTCATATATATATATATATATATATATTGTAAGAAGCCAACAAACTCACAGCAAGGACAATGTAGGGGAATTTACTTGTGCTTAAAAAATGAAATAAAGACACGATCAATTAATGGAAATGAAAGTGGATGAAAGGCAACTTGTCGCAGGTGGGGAACGATCCCACAACCTTCGCATTTCGCATGCGATCCTCTACCAATTGAGCTACCGCGGCGCCGTTTCCCCGTATATTTTCTTGGGTAATTATGTTTCCTAGTATAACCCTGGAAGTGTTAGCCAGAGTCACCCCTCGCAGACCTTGGCGGTGGATGTGGAACATCCTTTCTGCCGCAGGCCGTTTCTGAACTTTTTTTTAAACGCCCAAAAATATCGCCATGCAGCATGCGCGTTGCAATAAAAAATTGGATCTGTCGTTTCTGAACCTCTCAACAAAACAACGAAACGCACTTGACCCTAAAGTGAATGTTAAAAATTTTGCATAATTCATCTTACTTAACTAATTCATCGAATATAACAATACTCAAAGTAGCGCTACAGGACGCCAAACCATATGCCGTTGGTTTCATTCAGCTGCGGCTAACCACTTTTTTTTAATCCTTGGCACAAGTTACGTTAAACACCCTGTATATAGAGTGCCCCAGTGGATAGCAGGGCTATCGATCGACTAAGTTTTTATTTAGTTGGTTCAGGTCTTATATGTAATTAATTCATTAATAGTTTAATCTGATGGAGAAATAGGAGCCGCGTAAACCAAGTGCCGTGCCAAGATTCTGCGTTCAGCAACCCGTATGCTATTCCAGCAGTACATCAAGTGCTGTTATCTTAATGGCTGGCACAGCGCTCAGGGAACGTAAAATTAAAAAGCGCAGGCGGGAAGTGTCGAAATGGAAGGCAAGAAGGGGGCTGTTTCGCGAACACCTACATATTATTTAGTGGCAACGTTGCCTTGCCTCCATCAATGGCTACTAACACGGGTGTTTTATAAATTCTAGCCGTGTAACAAGAACCAATGCATGATGCCACAGTCGATTAGTATACGCCAAAATGGTTCTACAGACGCTTTTGGTAACTCATTACCGTGTTTAATTTGATATCACTGCACATAAAATTGATGTATAACTTGTGCTGCGACCATGAATCGAAAGCTCAGAGACGCAGACCAGAGTGGTTTTGACTGTTTTTAGAAACTATACACATAAATGGGAACAGAGGGGAAATCAGCAAATTAATCTAATACATGCTTAAAATTAATGGGCCCCGACTGTTAAACAGACGTCCAGCCCTGCCCCCCCCCCCCCCCCACCCTCTTTACATATAGCAGAAACCAGATGGTCTATATAGCTGCGGAACCTCTATCATTACGCGCCATTACTGTCGCTGTCCTGCAGAAACTGTTAAACCACGGTTGCCCTCTTCTGCTCAGTAGCTTTTGATAGCCACAGGACTAATATTTTCGCGAGTAACAGAAGCCGATGCGGGTCGAGTGCGTTAATTTTTCGCTGCAGTCTCGCTCGTGCACACTATAGTCGAAGGTTTGCGTGCTCGTCGTAATAATCGTATGGAAGTCCAGCCGGGAACGATACGCGCTTGATGGCGTCGATACGTTTAGGGCGCGTCACACCGAGACGCAACCGATGCGGAAAACTGCCAGCGCCCCCTTGAAAGTGAAAAGTGTGGCGAGTACATCCTAGATGTTGCCCTGTTTATTAAAGAGAAGGTTCCTTCGTAGTTCGCGTAAGCTGGCTTAATCTGCACAATTTCCTTCGTGATGCTCCCAAGACACGTCGTGCATCGTTATAGGACTGCGGAATTATTAAAAAAAGTTCCCGTATTCAAATGCCAGCTCTTCCAGCAACCTATATCAGCAACATCGTTTCCTGTAATATTTACATGCAATAACAGTCACTGGAATTCCACTTCCTGATTACGTCCCGTTTTCTGTATCTCATGAGGAAAATGCCCTATTCATGCTACACACAATGTGGACCCCCGCAAGATTCGGTAGATCACATTCTCATAGAATGCCCACAATTTCACCAACATTGGAAAATACTTCGTGGCCGTCCGACTAGCTTAGATAGGCGTCCCTCATCTGTAAATAAATTGCTCGGGCTATAGCATGCCCCTATAAACTAGGAGAAGCTGTAAAAGCGTTGCGCGGCTTTTTTTTTTCTTTTTTTAGTGATGCCATTAGTTTGTTGTGAATAGATCTCTTTGTGCGGCGTAGCATTGATTTCACAGTAACATAATATTGACTTTCTCGTGCCATTGACAGGTTCTAGCCATTGATAATTTCTAGCTAAAAGTCGAGCGAAGTTTTATGGGCTTTGCTGTGAAATTTAGTATTTCAGCATAAGTAAAGACTAATCATGCTTGTCACAGGTGATGCACTCGCTCTGCATTACGCGTGATATGCATATCACGCGTGTTGCCAGAATACGTGTTCGCTGATTCTCCAGAAAGTAGGAGCTAATTAACTAGCTCAGCCGAGAACCATCGTATATGAATTCGAAACTTTATATTGAGTTCTTAAAATGTTGCAGCGTGACTAGGCGATTGTGAAATGTTTTATTACTTATATTTTTTTCATGCATATTATTATCTCGTCTTTTGTTTATTAAGCTGCAATTTCGGGATAGCGTACTCTTCTGTACCCAAAATTTTCATTTTGTCGCAGTTAATAAACAACAACTTCTTAACTTTGCTTTTCAGCTCAGCGCTATATTTATGCGATAAATCCATCATTTTTTGAAACCATCAATAAAAACCATCCTCTCTATATTTTGTGAAATAACTTTCAGGATGGTGGGCAGGACAATGTTCAAACATACGTAAGCGCTACCTCCACTTCTTTCAGTCTTCAGCCTGAAATTTAAACAGCGTTCACGAGTTGAAAGTCCTTGTGCTGCAAACATATTTTTAAGGAGGTTTACAAAGGATGCATGATGGTACACAAAACACGTACACTTCACATGGAATAACATCTCAATAATAGTGCGCTTTGTTTAGCGACTAGGTTGTAGAATGGGCAATTTCGGAACAACTGTTTCGGCATGTCGAGACGAGCTCTTGCAACGAGCTAATAATCAGATCTTCGAGAACTTGATAAAACCCCTCGAGTGAGCCGTGTTTTGAGGCGGCAACAACAACAAGAATAACAACAACAGTAACATTCTAGTCTGCTCCATAGATCCTTCACAAATCGTCTTTCTGTGCGCAAAAACGAAATTAAGACAGTTCCAATAGACACCGATGCGTCAAACTTCGCATGCCCTTCGGAACAGGTTTTCTGCCGAGAGAAAAGACGAGAACAAGTGATGCCACTCGTGCTTCGTGTGTACTTAGGCGTGAAACATCTATTCACCGGGATTTTCCGGCTCGTTGCATGTGTGTTCAGTTACGTGCGAAACAAGACACTCTCGCATATTAATCGCAATTGGTTCAGGTCGTCGCTGCTATAAGAGCGCATGTTGTGAATGTCAGATTCAGAGTTTGATGAGGTGTGTGTGTGTGTGTGTGTGTGTGTGTGTGTGTGTGTGTGTGTGTGTGTGTGTGTGTGTGTGTGTGTGTGTGTGTGTGTGTGTGTGTGTGTGTGTGTGTGTGTGTGTGTGTGTGTGTGTGTGTGTGTGTGTGTGTGTGTGTGTGATGCGCATGACAGGCATGAAAAGGAGGCTAGAGGCGGATAACCTTGGTTATCATCTTTCGTATAAACAGGGTGGCGTGTTGAGCGAGCGCTACATTTAGGGTTTAATGCATGCAGATGACATTCTTCTGTTAGCGAATAATCGGAGAGGTATTCAGCTTCTGGAAGATATTTGATGAAAGCAGGGCAAAACTCTAGGTTTCAAGTTCGGCAGCTAGAATCAGGCTCCGTGGTCTTTGATCTGAGCAGGCGGTGACAGTACAGGAACAGGGAAGCGAATTGCCAGGGATTGCAGAAAACAAATGCATCGGAGTGTATGGATTAAAAAAAGGGAAAGAATGCCATCAAACACATTAAACGAAAAATTGGATGAAGAAGCTTACTCAAAGCAAAATGCAAGACAAACGCGGCTACAGTGGAACAGAGCGCTCTATGAGAACACAACTATGGGGTATTGTAGTACGAGGCTTATAGAAAAATAGTCATGGTTCATTAAATAAAGTATAGAAAAAGTGTTGTGTTTTAAAATTTGAATTGCAATCGGGACGAAATATTCATCAAAGAACTGTTGGAACACGGGCTATAGGTGCGCATCGCACCCAACACAAAGCTTGGGTAATGAAAATTTTAGTAGGGTAAACGTGAATAAATCTGCAAAGGGGAGAATAGCAACAGACAGCTAGATCATTGGTGGTATAAAGACATAGAAGGTCCAGAATAAAAAGGACCTTATTATTTTAGGGCAATAAAATAAATTTAAAATATGACTTTATGGGCCGAGAAAAAACGAATCAGAAAGGTAAAAAAATTCACCTACGATTACAATACTCCCTGATGTGAAATGTGAGCGCAGTTCTATACGTGTTTTCATTTCGCGTGCCAATATTATGATTATATAGGTACATGGTTTATATAAGGAAGAGAACGCTGTGAGTAGCGTAGCTGGCGCAGATAATCTGTCTCGTGCATCACATTTCAAACGGTGCGAAGTGTGGCGCAACTGCCTCGCTAATCGGGAGATTGCGAGAGGCAGCGCGTGGGTGACGTGTGGGTGCAATTCACAGCAGCAGCCGACGACAGACCTCCGTTCATGCAGCGATTTGTTTACATACAGAAGACGCGCGCTAGTATGGCGCCATATCGTAGCCATCCTCGCCACACAGCCCGTCTTGCGCGACACTACGCGTTTCTTCTCGTGCTTTCGTTCCACCAACAACGATAGCGGCCTTTCCTCGCGGGAAAATCGTGCCACTAGTGCCAGCGACGCCAACACCCAAAGAATCATCACCTCGAGCCTTACTCGTAGCAGCTCGCCATCGCCTCTTACAGGAGCATTGGTCCCTGTCACACACGCTAGTGCCGCGGACTGACCTCAGCAGCTAACGCCGCGGACGAGCGTAGCGCTCCCAAGCTTATGCCACTCCGCCCCCCTCCTCCTCACCACCTCGGATGCGCAGCTGAGATCGCTCACGCGGCTGTGGATGCCGTGGCCCCCACCAATTCAGCGCATGCGCAAGCCGTTTCCTCTCCGTTCCTTCTCCGCTTTCCGCCTCATGCTTTCACTGTAGTCTCCTCCTCCACTTTCCTCCTCACGCTCTCTTTCATATCCCGCTTCGCTACGCATTCGCTTTCATCTTTAGCTGTGCTCGTTCGCTCGGTTACGAGATACAACGCCGAGGCACGCCGAGGCATGCCGACGCTCAACGCAAGAACGGGCTCCTAAGAGTTGGGCTTTAAAATAATGGCCTTGGCGGTACCAGCCATGCCCTCGTTCCAAAAGGAATGCTCATGAAATACATCAATCAATCCTGATTCCAGAATTTTCAAGCTGTTACCGATCCAACTACATGATAGAGCTGAAGGGACCTACCTTGTGACTGTAATGCAGATTTGAGAGCACCTGTCGAAACCACGAAGTGCATAAAGACGCATTCAACATGGATCAGGTTATCGCACACATTGCATGCATTATACAGTGGCGATCGCGTCGAAAGAAGTTTGAAAAACCAGTATTTCGCATAGGCTACCTTCAGCCGGATACGATGTGGAGCAGTAATTTAGCGGCTATGGCGTTGCGATCCTGGAGTTCGAGGTCACAGGTGCTATCACGGCTGCAGCGGCCGGATCTCGATGGGCGCAAAACAGAAAAAAATTCTCCTGTACTTCGATTTAGGTGCACGTCAAAGAACACCAAATGGTCAAAATTAATCAGTATTTCCTTCCTAAGGGGTGCATCCTAATCAGATTGTGGTTTTGGCTCGTAAAACATCAGAGTTTAATTAAATTCATTTAATCAACCAGATACGGTGTAGGCATGCACGATCATGTTTTGCAAGGCCACGCAGCTCTGAAGGTCACAATGATCGGTGCTGCGAATGGGTCCGTGTCGTCGCATCGCATCACTCCACAATACACGCAGTCGTCATCACGCGATGACTGCCCAAAACAGGACTGCACGACAGTAAGGCGAGCACTTATACACGGCAGCAAAATAGCAAGGTGCTCTTAAATAAAATAAGATATGCCCTTATTCTAATCTTGGAACCATGAAACAAATGGACCAGCATTGTAAATCATACCCCAACTTTCTCCCTGACCGCGTGCTTGAAAGAAATGTATGCCCTGTCAAAACAGTCAGAACCATAGCAGACTGTAGCTTTGAGCAGTGCCACAGCTAGTCTATCGCTGTTAGATCTAAGAGGTTAGAAGCATGTGCTTTCTATGGCTCCATTTCACTTCGGCGTGGCCTAAGGCACTATCAGGGATGTAAATTACTCTCAAAAACGCTCCTGTACCGTGCATTGAGTGCACGTTGAAGAAGCCTAGGTGGTCAAAATTTTTCTGGTAGTGCCCCACTATTGCGGGCCTCATATCAGATCGATGATCGTGCCTCATAATCAGTGTTTTGCACCTAAAAACCCCAGAATATTTTTTACGCTGAGGAAACTCCCGCTCATGAAGTTGCATTTCAGTGGATTCCCACTCATACCGGCATAATTCGAAATGAGCAGTGGATGAATTGGCAAAACGTTCCCAAGAACATGGAGAAGAATACACCAATGCGTCGTTCAGTTCACCATGGACACTGCCCACTGGAAATCGTGGCGTATATCGCTGGAGTCAGTGCGAAAAAGAAAATGCCTCAAGCAGCGACTTAATAATAATAATAATAATCTTTATTACATCCAGTCATGTCATGGTTACAGATCCAGCCCGCATAAGCAACACTGCTTGTGTGCGAGGCTGGGCAGTCAGCTGGTAGTACTGATATGTGTACAAATAAATTAATAAAAAGAATATAGGAAAAAAATTATATTGGAAAAGTGAACAAAAGATATTATTTGAACAAAAGATATTATTGCATCAACAGGGAAAAAAAATACACATTGACATTAGAGATGAGTTCGCAATCAGGTTCGCATGCTTCAAATCCCGAAGAAAACTTCAAAGAATGTGGGCATTACTTATCACCCATGACCTTAAATGTGATTTTATTTGTTTAAATGTTCCCGCGATATCATTCTCATTCAATTTATTGAAATTAGCCGGCACGTAGAAAGCACGAGTTCTCTTGCCATAGTTTGTGTACACACGAGGTACCACATATTTTTCTGTCTGACGTAAGCTGCGAGATTTCACGTTCAAGTTTTTGAATTTAGCAGAAAAATAACTTTTACACATGGCGTCGAACAAAACTTGTTGCTCGACAAACAACATGCCTGACTGGTACATGCTCAGCAAGAGATCTTCCCCGTGACCAAGTGTGCCATACGAGAGGCTATAGGCAATTTTTTGGGGGGATGCGGTTAATTATCTTAAGTCTACTAGAAGAAGCAAAGCCATAAATTGTTATTCCGTACTTTAAGATCGATTCCCCAAGTGCCTTGTAAACCATTTTACGAATATTTACATCACAGAAAGATTTTAGGGCATACAAATGAGCGCACACAGCACGTAAGCGCCTTGCGAGTTCTTCAATGTGGACATTCCATGACAATGTGTCGTCGAAGTGTAGTCCCAGGTATTTTGTGCTATTTACCAGAGCTACCGGCGGACATGAGCATGCAAGGCAGTCACTGGTGTGGAGATAAACAGGGGAAATATCCGCGACTGCTTTATATGGGCTGTGAAAACATATCATATTAGTCTTCGATTTATTAATGAACATTTTGTTATTAATGAACCAACCAAGTAGTTTACAGACATCATACTGTAACACTCTAGCGGCTTTGTTTGAAAATTTGTTTGATACAACCAAAGCCGTGTCATCAGCGTATAAATAAATTTTTGATTTTAGTGGTAAGCAAGCAAGATCATTCATGTAAATGTTAAACAAAAGCGGTCCCAATACGGACCCTTGCGGTACCCCTGATTTAACACGCAACAAAGAACTATAGGACTCCGCCACACGGACACACTGTTGTCTGCCTGTTAAATAATTTTTAAAAAATGAGTAATACGGGCCTCTGAAACCACACCTGCTTAGTTTTGATAGTAACTGTTCATCATCTAATGTGTCAAATGCTCGTTGTAAATCAACGAAAAGAGTCAAAACAACATTGTTTTTATCGATTTCGTTACAGATATAGTCATTAAAATCTTCCAAAAGACCCACAGTACTCTGTCCCGAGCGAAAGCCAAACTGCGCTGGGTTAATAAGGCTAAACTTTTCACAGAATGAGGCCATATTAATATAGACTACTTTTTCCAATATGCTTGCCAAAGACGAAAGAATTGAAATTGGTCGGCAATTCTCGTAAAGTTTTCGAGATCCTTTCTTATAAAGAGGTCTCACAAGGCTAACTTTCATGTTTTGATGTATCTGACCGGTTTTTAATGTTTCATTTAGGATGTAAAGTAGTGTTGATTTGAGCACATCGAAGTTAGCAGCTATATCTCTTATCCTAATTTTATCAAAACCTGGAGATTTTGTTAAACTCATGGATCGTATAATATCCCACAATTCTGCTTCATCAACAGTAGGCAGAAAAGCAAAATGAATGTTAGAGAACGTGACATTGTTTCGGATATTTGCCGGTATACACCCATTTGTAATGTTGTTTACTGATTCGATAAAGCGTTTGTTAAAATCATTTGCTATCTGAGCAGCAGGTGACTCGAGAAAGGCGTCCGCAAGAGTATTATCAATACTCTTTTTTGCAGGTCTCCCTATTAGAGTGTTAACCAAGTTCCATGTTTTACCGGTGTTACGACTGCAAGCTGCAAACTTGCCTGAGTGGTAGCGCTTCTTAGCTAGTCTTATTTTAGCGTTTACTTTGTTTCTCATCTGCCTATATTCTTCTCTTGCAAGAGCGTCCCCGGGTTTATTTTGGCATTTTCTAAGGAGCTTGCTTTTAACGCTGCAAAGCTCCATTATTTCGTTATCAATCCACGGGCTATCTTTATTTCTTCTTTTAAGCTTTATTTTCTTTTCTGAGCAAAGGTAAATTTCTCTAAAGGCCTCTACAAATAATTCGTAAGCCTTTAGGTGGCTGTGCCGCGTTAAAGAATCCCAGTTGAATGTTCTCACACGTTTATCTACTTCATTAGAATTCAAAACATATTTCTCTACAGTCTTTGTTTCAGTCAGAGCAGCAGCATCTCCTGAAACTGCTATAGCGATAAAGTAGTGGTCCGCTACTTTTTCCTTAATAACACAGCCAAATGAATAATATTTGCACATTTTTGTGCTGATATGGTCTATACACGACCTTGTTAAACGATGACTGAGAATTTCCTCTCGTGTATAACTCTGAATTTTGTTTTCGAGTCCGTAGCTTGCCAAAAGTGTTAAGTAATCAGATGTTGCGGGCTTATTTGCTGTAAAAATGTCTATATTAAAATCACCGGCCAAAATAATGCTGCTTCTGTCCGCGTACTTCTTGAGGAAGCTTGCCAAATCGTCTTAAAATGTATTTAGGTTAGTGCTCGGTGGCCTATAAACAGCACATACTGTAAATTCCAGATCTGCTTTAGTCATTAGTACAGTAACTACTTCAGCATCTTGAAAATCAAAGGACACTCGTTCACAGTGCCAATCACTTTTTACATAGACCGCTATGCCACCACCTCTTTTGTTATCCCTGCACAAAAATAAAGACTGAAAACCACGCAGTGCAAAATGAGCTAATTCGTCTTTTGAAATATTGATTTCGGTTAAAATTAAAACATGTAATGATGGCAGTGCTTTAGCTAGATGAATATTTAACATGTCCCAGTGTTTGCGCAGGCTTCTCACATTCACATGGATTAGCTCAAGCAATAAGCTGCTAGAAAGCTCTGACGCCCACTCGTCTTTCATTGATAGCCATTGTTCAGTTGAGTGTACTTGGTCAATCATTTTAGATTATTTTATGTAAGCCTTGTTCATTGTCAATGCGTAACACTGACGTTCCTTCGCGTTTTCTTACAAGTATTCTGCCATTGCGCACCCAGACGAAGCGATATTGTTTATCTTTCGCCAGATTTTTTGTCATCCATAGCAGTTTCTTCATTCGGGAAGTTAGATTATCGTTCAAGTATATCTTTTCACCCTTCAGTCTGTTCCGCTTTTCAATCCAACGCTCTTTTGTTTCACTCCTTGAAAATCGCACCAGAATAGGTGGGACGGAGTTAGCTTTGCCTTTGATTCTGTGCACGGCTTCAATGTCCTCGTGACTGGGCCTAGGAAGTTCGAGCTTGGTTGCAATAGATTCCACCACCTTTCGTAGGTCCTCGTTATCACTCGCTTTGACACCATGGATTTCTAAATTGCTTTTTCGTGAGTACCGTTCAAGATCATCTACTGCTTGCTCCATATTCGACAGCCTGTCAGATTTGGCCAAAAGCTCGGCTTCCAGTTCAGTTACTTTTTTGTTTGTTTCCTTAAGTTCCTTTCTATGCTCCTCCAACTTTTGCAGCATTGTGTCATAATTAGATGAAAGCAATCCCAATGATGTCTCAATACCCTGCATTGCCGTCCTCTGCGCCAGCATTTCCTGGTTGGAAGCCTCGAGCTTGTCCAACTGCACGTCTTGCCGCCTTTCTAACACATCTAGTCGACTCAGTACGACATCAATTTTGGGCAGTACATGCGTCAGTGACAGCTCGACCGATACATCAGTTGCTCTATCCTTCTGGGTTACGCCGTCACCGTTTCCAGTTGGCAATCGCGATGCACGATTTACACAAGTCAGACACACCCACTGTTGTTTTTCCTTAGTGGAAAAGTTTTTCAAGTTCGTTTTCGTAACCCCCGAGCACTTTCCTGCATGATACCGATTGTCGCACTCGGCACATGTGAGGCTCTGCAAAACATCAGCAATCGATTTCATGCACGCAAGGCAATCAAACTCAGCCATCATGGAAACACTGGTGCAGTCCAGCGGAGAAGTATGCAACAATGAAATAAGCAATAATACCTAATTAGGGATTCTCACCTATAAAGCAAAGAAGCAGTCAGTCTCCACTCTGCAAGTACTCCGCCGGACTGCAACCGATGCCCAGCAGGCAGCGCCTTTATACCCTGCTGGCTCCGACATCCAGCGACAGGTGGACACTTTCCCCAGATAACGTAGTTGAAATCACGGCCATATCTTGCTTCTGAAGACGCTTTGCCTGTGGCGCCTTGTGACGACACGTGCTCAGTCTTTTCTTTTCCTTTTCGATAGCTTTGGATACTTATCCGATAGCTTTGGAATATATGCACAAAGAATACGCAGCTGCAACGCACATTTTCACAGATGACTCTACAACTCCGCATCGCCCGTTGTAAGAATTTTTTGTTCCCTCTACAGGACAACGATTCTCGTTTCGTGTTGAGCGACATCATCTACTTCACCAGAGCTATATGGCATTAAGGAGGCCCCTGTGTATGCACTTTGACAGCAGCCGCCAAAGACATGGCTGATTTTCACGGATTCAAAAGCAGCCCTACAAAATATGTGGAGCAGGCACAAGCGTTGTAATAACCAACCTGCAGGCATTTGACATTGCTCATCTTCACCACAAGGCTAAGATTGCTTGGCATTGCAGTAAGTGCCAGTGGATACCTGGCTATGCCGGTATTTCGTGAAATGAAAACGTGGATGAAGCTGCCCGAAATGGACTCCAATACCGTAATTTTAACAGAACTGTTTTTACAAAAGCCGACGCTTCGAACATGAGAAAAAATATGCCTATCAAGAAAAAGACCGCATCTGTAATCTGCCGCTTCACCAAGATAACTCCACCACTTCCTCGACACTTAGAGGCATTGTGCCATCGTCTTCGACTGAACGTGGCATAGATGAACAATTATCTGTACCGCATAGGGCTTACCACTAACCCCTACTGTGATAACTGCGGCAACTTAGAGATAATGGAGCACATATTACTAGAATGCCCCTCGTACCGCAACGAGAGACAATTTTTTCAGCAACAAATGGACATGATTTGCTACGATCCGTTAAAATTACCCAGCATCTTAGGTCCAATGCCCGGCCCTTCAATACAGCGGCGGATTTTGGATTTATTTTTCAAATATATCTGCATATTAGTGTCAGGTCCATTTGCACATTTCATATTTATTTTTATTCTCTTTTTTCTCCCACTCTCCTCTGGAATCTTTTAATCTCATTAGCCATTCGTATGCAGGGAAGCATGCCAGCGGTTGCATATGCGCCGGCAAATTCTCTGTTTTTCTAAAATAGATTCTCTCTCTCTCTCTCTCTCTCTGCGTCATTCAGGAATAAGTTTGGAAACGAATTACTAAAATTGTCAGCAAGAAAGTCATTTGCGGCATGCATGGCTCGATTAAGAGCTACTTTTGTGTCATACCGTGCAATGTTGAAATCTTGTTTCGTCGCTTTCGCCTTGGTGTAGCATAAACAAAGCACTTTCCCTTTACCATCCATCGTGCAAGATCCGCGTCGCGTTCGTGTGGAGTGGCGAACGAGGACATAGCCTGCCTGTGGCGGGACTGCAACCTATATCGCCTACACGCCCAGCAAAGGCAACAGCTCAGCTTCAAACAGGGCTTCCGGTATCATCCATTCTCCCTGGTGACTCGGAGCACAACCAGTTAGTCGCCTTGAAAGAGAAATGACCCATTAGCTGTTATACAAAGGAGCGCGAGATGGAGGTGCCAAGCGTCTAGTCCCCTTGCCGGTGAAAGAAGCGACCAGTTTTCCACCATTATCTTACCCCTCCATGTTCTAAGCTCTGTCAAAGGCGGAAGAGACGCCTTATACCTAGCCGGGTTCTCGGCCGACTGCGCACGTGCGATTCCGGAACTACGAGGCCAGAACCATTTAGAAATCGTTCTATATTGGGAGTTACCAAGTTGACAAATCAAGCAAATTTTTAGGCACGTAGGGCCCTTGGGGCTGTAAACTTCAGCGATAAGGTAGCTTCGCCGCCTGGGGGATTAGCTGTCTGAGCTATGTCGAATGCGCGGTTGTCATAGTCGGAAGTTCGAATCCCGCTGTAAGATGACTTTTTTTATTTCTTTCCTTTGTTTTTTTTTTTGTTGTTGTTTTTTTACAATGCTGAGCTTGAAATTCACCTCCTCCAGTGCACAACATCTGCAGGCTTGGAGTGACGCCTGTCACCGGCAAAGGATGCCGAGAGCGAGTGGGGCTATACTAATCCATATACAACCAACTTAGGAAGGCCCACTAAGCTTCAACAAGACACCCCCTCATCAGAACAGGAATTGGCCTCCCTGGTGCAGTATTCGTCCACCCCCTCCCACATAGCTCACTCAATTGCCCAATGGCCCTCAGTCCCCAGCAGCTGCAGAGCACCTCACCGAGGCGGCGGTCAGACGTAACGCAGCTGAGGGTGCTAAGAATCTCTGGATCCGGACAGGCCGCCAATGGAAACTGACCCTTGCAACGTTTAACACCCGAACCCTCTCGAATGAGGCTAGCTTAGCAGGACTCTTTGAGGAATTATCAGACATTGTTTGGTATATCATCGGCCTTAGTGAGATTAGAAGAACTGGTGAGACTTATACATTGCTGAATAACGGACATGTCCTCTGCTATAGAGGTCTCCTAGATAAGAAGCAATACGGGGTAGGATTCCTAATCCATAAGGACATAGCGGGCAACATTTACGAATTGTACGCCATTAATGAGAGGGTAGCAGTAGTCGTAATCAAGCTTAGTAAAAGGTATATATTAAAGGTAGTACAAGCCTACGCTCCAACATCCAGTCACGATGATGAGGAAGTAGATCAGTCTTATGAAAATGTTAATTAGCGATCAGAAAAGTGGAAATACAGTATACTATAGTAATGGGCGATTTCAATGCAAAAGTATGGAAAGGGCAGGCTGGGGAAAAAGCATTTGGCAACTACGGCGTCGATTCCAGGAACGCCAGAGGAGAGATGCTGGTAGAATTCGCAGAAAGGAATAAGCTTCGAATAATGAACACCTTTTTCAAGAGGCGTAGCAACAGAAAGTTGACCTGGAAAAGCCCTAGTTGTGAAACAAGGAAATGAACTTCACTTCAAACTTTCTGCTGACCCCAGCATAATGCAGGATGTAGAAGTGATAGGCAGGGTAAAGTGCAGTGACCATAGGTTAGTGAGGGCTAAGATTCACCTCAATTTGACGATAGAAAGAGTAATACTGGTCCAGAAGAAACAGGTCAACCTAGAGAAAGTAAGGGTAAAAGCAGACAAATTCAGGCTGGTACTTGCACACAAATATGCAGCCTTAGAATAGAGGGATGATGATGACATAGAGGTAATAAATGAAACCGTAACTAGGCTAGCTTCAGAGGCAGCAAGTGAAGTGGGAGGCAAGGCACCAAGGCAACCAGTAGGCAAGTTCTCCCAAGTAACAAATGACCTAATAAAGAAACTACAAAGAATGAAAGTGTCCAACTCAAGAGATAGAATAGAATTCGCGGAACTGTCAAAACTGATCAAGAGCGAGAAAATAAGTGATATTCGACATTATAACGCGAGGGACTGAAGAAGGCGTGAAAAATGGTCGCAGCCTGAAATCAGTGAGAAGGAATCTTGACATAGGCAAACCAAGATGTATGCACTGAAACATAAGCAGGATAAGATCATCAGCAATCTCGAAGGTATAATAAAAGCAGCGGAATAATTGTATACTGACCTGTACAGTACCCAGAGCAGTCAGGATATTTCTATTCGAAACAGTAATGAACAGGATACAGAAACTCCTCCTATAACTAGCGATGAGGTAAGAAGGGCCTTGCAAGACATGAAACGGGAAGAGCGGCAGGAGAGGATGGAATAACAGTCGAGTTAATCAAAGATGGAGGAGACATAGTGCTTGGAAAACTGGCGGCTCTTTATACGAGGTGTCTATCGACTGTGAGGGTTCCAGAAAACTGGAAGAATGCAACTCTTACACTAATCTACAAAAGGGAGACGTTAAAGAATTGAAAAACCATAGGCCCATTAGCTTACTCCCAGTATTATATAAAATATTCACCAAGGTAATTTGCAGTAGAATAAGGGCAACGCTTGACTTTAGCCAACCAAGGGAACAGGCTGGCTTCAGGAAGGGATACTCTACAATGGATCACATCCATGTCATTAATCAGATAAATGAGAAATCCGCAGAGTTTAATAAGCCTCTCTATAAGCATTTCATAGATTACGAAAAGGCATTTGATTCAGTAGAGATACCAACAGTCATAGCGGCATTGCGTAATCAAGGAGTACAGAACGCTTACGTAAATACCTTGGAAAATATCTACAGAGGTTCTACACCTACCTTAATTCGACACAAGAAAAGCAGGAAGATACCTATAAAGAAAGGGGTCAGACAGGGAGACACAATCTCTCCAATGCTATTCACTGCCTGCTTGGAAGGAGTATTCAAGCTATTAAGCTGGGAAGGCTTAGGAGTAAGGATCAACGGCGAATATCTCAGCAACATTGGGCTTGCCGGTGATATTGTTCCATTCAGCAACACTGCAGACGAGTTACAACAATTGATTGAGGACCTTAACAGAGAGAGTGTAAGAGTGGGATTGAAGATTGATATGCAGAAGACAAAGATAATGATAAATAGTCGGACAAAGGAACAAGAGTTCAGGATCGCCAGTCGGCCTCTAGAGTCTGCGAAGGGGTACGTTTACCTAGGTCAATTAATCACAGGGAACCCTGATCATGAGAAGGAAATCACAGAAGAATAAGAATGGGTTGGATCGCATACGGCAGACAATGCCAGCTTCTGACTGGAAGCTTACCATTATCATTGAAAAGGAAGGTGTACAATCAGTGCATTTTACCAGTGATTACATATGGGGCAGAGACTTGGAGACTGACAAAGAAGCTTCAGAACAAGTTAAGGACCACGCAAAAAGCGTGGAACGAATATTGCTAGGCATAACGTTAAGAGACAGAAAGAGAGTGGTTTGGATCAGAGAGCAAAAGGGTATAGTCGATATTCTAATTGACATCAAGAGAAAAAAATGGAGCTGGGCAGGTCATGTAATGCGCAGGTTAGATAACCGTTGGTCCATTAGGGTTACCAAGAGAAGGGAAATGCAATCGAGGACGACAGATAGACAAGGTGGAGCGATGAAATTAGGAAATTCGCGAGCGCTAGTTGGAATCGGTTGGTGCAGGACAGGGGTAATTGGAGATCGCAGGGAGAGGCCTTCGTCCTGCAGTGGACATAAAACAAGCTGATGATGATGGTGATGATGAGCTGTTATTGTGACCGACTCGCTATCTGTATGTACAGCACTTACTGCATCTTTAAATTCAAGAATTCAAAGAACATTTCGTTCGATCGTACCTTCACACTTACGGAAAGTATGTTAGCTTTGGGTGCCAGGACATCGTGGGTTGCACTTGAATGAAATGGCTCACATGAGCATCCATCAAAGGCCCTATCATATCTGTTTTGCCGACTTCAGCTTATGTCACCGCGGGTAGGTACAGAAATTTCGCTGTATCTCAAAACTCTGCAATATCCATGCTGACACCATCTTCTGAATTCCAACATCTTGACTTCCCATGGAATAATAACTGGTGTCCTTCAAGGTAATTGGAAGTTTCTTTTACAAAATTGAGATGTCATATACCTCCTCTAATTTTTTACTTACACAGGTCTGGTCTCGCTATGCCCCCTCTATAGTCTTTTTGCAGTGCACCTGAAACTATCGAGCATTATTTACTATCGTGCCGCCGCTTTCTAAAACAAAGAAAACTATTAGAATACTCATTTATCAAACTTGGGCTATCGCTAACTTCGCCAACCATTCTTTCTTTTGTGGCGACTTCACTGGGATCCAGGGACAAGGATGCTTTTCTTGCAGCTTCCAATTTTATTAGAGAGTCAAAAAGAGTACCTTGCTGAATTTCTAAAGTTATCAATAATTTCTATTATTTCATTTCATTACGTTAACTTGTTTTATCAATATTCCTAATGATATTTTCATTGAACTTCTAAATTACAGGTCTATAGTCCCACGCTCCACTATTCAAATGTAGTTTCGCTTTACTTCTAAGCATACAAAAAACCGCCTGCTTCTTGGCCAATCCCCCATAGTGGGTATGCGCCACTTTTTAGGATACAAGACAAGACAAGACGAGCTCCACTGGAAACAGCGCATCGGCCCTCGGCCGAGGATCACACCCACCGTCAACTACTGATTCCGGTATTTAGAAAGTCGTTCTCCCTCATCTACCAACTGGCAACACCGTTTTCAATTCAGTTTTTCTGCATGCTGACCTGGCCGGGCTGCCGTATCGGGCCCCGGACTATCAAGATGCACTCCTTTCAGTGCTAAATGCAACTGATATCCTCGGTGCTGGACAATACCAGATGAGCCATTTGTGGTTAGTGACATGTGTTAACAGCATCGCGAAACAGAAACTTGTCGACAAAGGCGAGTTGTTATTGAAGGGCCTCAAGTGCCTTGTCATAGACCCGGAATGTAAGAATATCAAGATGAAGCGTCTTTGGCTTCCCCCACACCTCGAACAGAGACGGATCGTTGAAGCGCCAGAGCCATATATGGCACAGTGCAGTCTATCACGAGAGAAATGTGGCGGTGTGACGTCATGGAGGGCTGGCAAATGACTAATCGAGACGTGGCGTTTACATTGAAGGATGGAGTTTCTGCCACGGTCATCCAGCGGATGCATGCATGGGAACCTACGCTGACAAGCTTCGTGGAAATAGACCAGCTGAAGATGCGACCATCACCGATTGTCTAATTTACGTGAGCGAAGTTGTGGGTGAAACTGGTGAAACACTCCTTGAGACTCATCGACAAGAGCAGATTAAGCCTTCATTGGCTTCATCGGCCTTAGCTGCTAGAAGCCTGCTAGCGAGGATGAGACTAAGGTGCCTGACCATGAACCAACTATGTCATGGGCAGAATCGCCACCAGTTCAAGATCGCCCACTGTCAGTGAAATCTGGATCGATGTGCGAGGCCGCTAGGAAAAGTCCAGCGCCATCTGACAATTCATCGCCCTCGCGAAAGGAGGCTCGCGTTCCCAAAGTGTCAAAGTTGACAAAACCGCTCCGGGGAACGCCTACTCCTGCAGATGTCTCTTGTGTTAACGTGCACCAACATGACCATAGTGCATCACCTCATCAAGAAGGGAGTGGTGCACCTATGGAGCAGCGTTTAAGCGCTGCACCTTCATAGGTAATCATGGTGGGCGCTCTTCCCTTCTATTTTGGTACTTTAAATGTCTGTGGCTTACGCAGTAAGCGACGGCAAGTACAGCTTCTTCACTTATTACACAATAGAAAATTAGATATCTGCTATCCAAGAAGATTGAATCCGACGAAAACACAGAATTAGCTCAATCTCCATTCATATCTGACTATAATGCCTGTGTAAGCGATGCAGTAGGTGTTTCCGGAGGTTGTATGTTATTTGTTAAAAAACATTTACAATGTGATTTGCTACATTTGTTTACAGATAGGGAAGGGCGCCGCATATGGTGCGATATTGATATCTGTGGTATGAGCTTTAGATTTGTGTGTGTTTATGCCCCGAACATGTTACGTGAACCTGTATGTTTCTTCTTATCTCTAGAACATCATTTCTGCACGGATCATGCATTGGTCCTTTTTGGAGACTGTGTTTGTAACGCGCAAGATCGTACGTCGTTGAAGCAGAGACATAATCCAAGTAGTGATACGGTGCAACGCCTGATATGTGATTATCGACTTGTGTACAATGGGGAAAATGGAAAGGCGGGATGTCGCTATACGCATTTCCAAGGTACCTCGCATGCAAGGCTTGATCGAATTTACGTTTCACTTAGCGCGCTATCTCTTATTTATGGTTACACTATGCACCCTGTAATATTTAGTGACCATTGCCTAGTCTCAGCATCGTTTGGTAGCCGTCGGTACAAAAGTCGGCGTATGTGCTGGGAGTTGTGGAAGTTTAATAACCAATTACTTTCGTTTGAGTGTTTTTTAAAGCGTGTTACTGAGCTTATAGCTCATGTGTCATGCTGCAAGGACTTGCCGCTCTTTGCTGTGTGGGAATTATTCAAACAGGAAGTTAAAATGAAAGCTATCGATGAATCATCATTATTGACCTTTGAAAAAAAATTACAAACCATTGTATAGGCTTCTGAGTGATATTGCATGAGCTTGAATGTCTACATTCCGGTCAATATATTGATGATAGTCATAAGGTCCAGGCACAGTTACAAATTTTGTACATAGAAAAATACAGAGGTGCATTAGTGCGTGCGCGAGAGCAGCGTTTCCTGGAAGAACAGCCTTGCAATAGGTTCCTAGGTGATGAGCGCCGACACGCGCCGTCTAAACAAATAGTAGATATAGAGTATGGTGGAATAATTTTTAATGAGCCTACTCTAATAACTAAAGCGTTTTTCGAACATTATCAACAACTATTTCGAGGCCATAAGCCATTGGATACAGATGCTGCCAAAGAAATTGTATCGTTACTGACCCAGTTAAATCAGGATGATTATGTTTATACAAAGGAAAACATTGATATTAATGAGGTAACTGCATGCATCGATCCGTTAGCGAAAGGCAAGACGCCCGGCCCGGATGGCCTTACTGCCTAGTTTTATCAGTGTTTTCGTTCCCTCTTATCACCATTATTACTTCAGGTGTACCGTTAGGCCTTGGAAGTAGGATACCTCACTGCCACAATGTACGAAGGGCACACCGTCTTTATAGCTAAAAGCGATGATGAGACTAAATTACAAAAAGTGTACGGATATCGGCCTATCTCCTTGTGCAATGTGGATTATAAAATGTTTTCAAAGGTATTAGCTAACCGTTTGCAAGTCGTAATAGGATCTGTGGTCGGTGATCATCTAACATGTGGCATCGGGGGCCGGTCCATTCAGACGAACATTCATGTTGCGAGTCCGGTGCTAGAGCGTGTAGCTGAGGCGATTGGGCAGGTAGCAATGGTATAGCTAGATCTGGCTAAGGCGTTCGACAGGGTGAATCACTCATTCCTGTTTACTGTACTAGAGCATATAAATATTAGATCCCTGCTCCTTAGAGGTGTCAGAATATGTTATGCCAATGGCTCAACGAGGCTCATAGTGAATTGCTCTCTCTCCGATCCGATTAGGCTTGTATCATCAGTAAGACAAGGAGGCACTTTGTCACTGCTTCTGTTCTGCTTGTATTTAGAGCCCCTTTGTATGAGCATTCTGAAATAACAAAATTTCCAAGGGCTTAGATTACCGACTAATGAAGTTCGAGTTCTTGCGTATGCAGACGACGTGGCTTTTTCTTCTTTTTTTTTTGTACGGATAAAAAGATTGTCGAGACTGCTCTTGCAATTACACAAGATTTTTGTGCGGCTTCTGGTGCAAGCGTTAACTTCGAAAAAAGTTCAGGTTCTTGGTTTGAATTATGGGCCACTATGCCATCACATTACGCTGGCATTCAACGGAAAAAAATATCTGCGTTATTTAGGCGTGCCTCTCTCACAGTATAGAAGCAGGAACGCTCATTGGTCGGGAGAAATTGGCAAAATTCAGCTTAAAGTGAATTCATGGCGAGGGCAGAATTTGTCAATGTTATTCGTGCTGAAGTGTGCAACGTGTTCTTAGCTGCCCGTTTTATGTATGTGCTGCAAGTACTGCACTGCTCACGACTTCGCATTCCGGCACCACATCGCCTATTTGCAACATTTATTTGGAGTTCCAGTTGTCAGTCGATGCGGTGCGACAATCTGTTCCTCCCCCTTGAACGTGGTGGTCTAGGATTAGTCCATCTCTTCGTCAGACAAATTGTTTCTCGCCTGTTTTTTTTTTTCAAGACAGTGACCATCCGTTTTTGCAGGAAATGTTGCAACTCCGTTTAGTTCATTATATTCCTAATATAGTAGTGTCATCAAATACCAAAGATGTCCCAGAGGCTCCCTAGGGCTTTCTCAAGAAGGTTGTTGACACATGTCTTTTCTTGAAAGTTAAATTCAGCATGGGGGGAGTACGTGTTTACTGCGAGTCAAAAAGAAATTTCTACGGTGCTGGTGGACTCCATTTCCCCAGATCCTTTGTATCGTACAAATTATTTAAGCCGACCTTGTCAGGATGTACTTAAGCGGGTCCGAAAAATGTGTGTGCCTCCTGGAATAAAAACATTTTTCTTTAAATTACATTCAGAAACACTCCCTGTTAAAACTTGGTTGAATTCAAGGGGCTGCTTTGTGCCGCGCTCAACAGGCTGTCGACTCTGTCCACGTGCCGAGACCACAGATCACTGTTTCATAGATTGTAGGGATGCTGTATTTTTTCGGGACATTCTCCAATGAATGCATAGACAGGACATTGACATCACTCGATATTCAATTAGGTTTCTACCATTTAGGGTTAGGGGCGGTCCTCCCTACGACATGTTCAGAGTACTTGGTTTACACAGCCTATGGAGATGTAGACTGTGCGATCGCCGTGCCGGAAGCCCGCAATCTACAATATCCTTCTTTCACGAAAGTGCCGCGTATGTGAGAAGTGTGTATGCTGCGCAGGAACTTCCGTCTGACTGGAAGCACTTGTTGGACGCATGTTTGTGTTTGCCTGACTTCTGAGTGTGTAGTCGTGTCCACTCCATAATATACTTATATACTTTCAGTTCTGTTTTCCATCTAATGAAGAAAAAAAATTCATCCGTGGTGTAAGGGGCAGCGCACCGGGCTGCTGCGCTGACGGAACCAGGTTCAAAGCCAACTATCGAGCATGTTTCTTTTTTTTTTTTCGAAAAGGCGAGTCAAGCGATAGAGGTTAGATAGCGTCACATGAAAGTGGGGATCAGTAGGCTAAGAATGCTAGCTACATTAATACTTACTCTAGAACTGTTAGAAAGAAGTTATACTAGTCAATTGTGATGTTGCAGATATTATTAGTTCCGACTGCCACCCACGGCAAACAGTCCTTACGAACGAAGACATCCGTTAATTTGCTATCAACTTAGCAGGTTAGATATCGCTATTTTTACGTATTTAGAACGCCGAGGACTCGTAGAGCACACGATACGGAGTGCGAGAGAGATCACGACGCGAGAAGCGCTGTGCCAAGCGAAGCGTTAGTCCTTGTATAAGTAAGCATTTCTTGTTTTTGTGTGTTCCGTGAAGGTAAACATGGCGCTGCATATTCTCACATTGCACTATGTCAAGTGGCTTGCGAATGGACTCTGATCAACGAGCAGCTGCCACTAGCCAGCGCTGCTGGGGGTGGATTAGTATTCTTGATTATTAGCTCAAGCACGTTAGGTGACTATTTGTTACCGCGTCGTTTTACAGTGAGATGGTGAGTAATAATTATGATGAGAAATCATCATCATTGTCATTATCATAGTTGGCAACAAATTTGAACCCCGCCAATTTTCTTGTCTTTCATTCTTGTCTGAGTAATATAGTTGAGATTTTGGGAAAGCCGCCTTTAATGAAGCGTGCCTTTCCAGTTGTTTACATTAAAAATTAAAAAGAAAATTACGTAGAACATTCTTTCTTTGAATAGAATTGAATCTCCTTATAATTATTTTATTCTTTTGTTGTGCAGGTCACTGGAGCGAATTTCACTGGAAGTGCTGCGGAACGGATCCCTCGAAGGTTACGCAAACACGCTGAGAGCACTGTAAGTAACTGTTCTTAGAGCAATACGTACACTTGCACACTATTCCTTAAATCGTGTCATTGAAAATGCATGTTATCTGCTTCACAAATGTGCAAGTCGCCCATGTATCTCCTGAATCTTCCGTCACGTGATTTTGAACTGAACGTTAGTGAATAATAGACGTCTTATAAGAGAAAATTTTCCTATCACTGTTATTTGAGAGGTAGGAATGTATATGCAGGGTGTTTCAGAAAATGTGTTCGACAGAGAAAGCACACAGTAGAGTAATCGATACGATTACTCGATTTCCTCGGGTTGTTTTGTCACAGAGATATACACTTTCAAATAACTTGAGCTAATAATTAGAGACGTAATTATGAAAATTGCACTATCTTTAACCAATAATAATAATAATAATAATAATAATAATAATAATAATAATAATAATAATAGTTATTATTGTTGTTGTTGTTGTTGTTGTTGTTGTTGTTGTTGTTGTTGTTGTTGTTGTTGTTGTTGTTGTTGTTGTTGTTGTTGTTGTTGTTGTTGTTGTTGTTGTTGTTGTTGTTGTTGTTGTTGTTGTTGTTGTTGTTGTTGTTGTTGTTTTGAAAGAAAGCGAGGAGCAGGCTGGCAATTCCCACATGACGGGGCACAACGCCTGCCTACTCTAACTGAAGAAGTCCGACGACTTTTCTAACGCGGGACTTGAAGCTTGTCATCCGAAAAGGTCGTAAAAGGTTCCAGAGATGCGAAACGCTGACAACTCAAAATTTTGTACAGCAATAATCACTTCCGGCTAATTTCAGCGGTAAACCCGAAACTGAGCGACTGTGACGCCGTAAGTTAACGCCCACGAGTGACGTGCTATTTAAGCCTCGCACGCAGGTGAGCATGAAGCGAGCGAGGTAGTGGCTTGGCAGCAACGCTTGATGGCGTCATGTTTGCCGACAGTGAAGCGTAAACAGCGACGTCACTTATTGTGTACACTAAGGGAGGGTGTGACAGTTGCGCTCTTCGACACTTGAGTTTCGGTTCTCTGGGTATTCCGGAATTCATCACCTACAAAAATTTGCAGCGTCAGCTCTTTTTCATCTCTGGAACTGGAATTTCCTTTATCGACATTTCGGTAGTCTCTCGTCTGAAATACCAACTGCTCATGAGTCCTGCGCTGTAGGGCAAATTTCAACCTCTGAAGGGCTGTCTTATGGAATTTTCGGCTGTTCGTTTCTTAGCGCTCTAGACCGCTCTCGCGAGCAGCATTGTCTTCGACAGTTTGAAAAAGAACGCGCGCTTCGTGCTCGGCTGCTTCTTTTCAGTCACTCTACTCCCACGTCGAGCACCTTCAGGCGCCCCAAACGTTGTCCTTGAAGCAGTCGTTGAGAGTGCGAGCGTTGCACGTCACGTTATAACAACACAGTGTCGTGCATGGCGTCATCGTTCTTGGCGACGGTCCACCGTAACCCACGTCAGTGCATGATGTCGTCTCAACAAGCCCTCCTCCTATCAGCGGGTCCGCCGACTTCGCTGGCAGCGTCGGAAACTTTGGCTATACTTCAACGCGAAATTGGACTTTTGTTGTAGTCACGTGGTTTCGCCTCTGCCGAAAGTGAGTCACAAGTTCGGCTTGCGGTCTTGTCTTCTGTCTCTGAGTTCAAGGAACGCCGGATTCGCTCAATTCTGAGCCAGAGGATGGAGGCGACCATTCGAAGATGACATTAGAGTCGCAAAATATAACTTACTTGCGAGGTCGATTGTGACTAGCCTACCCAGAATGGCAAAGACGCGTGTAAAACTGGTAGACGAAAACTACTCATCACCATATATGTGCCTTAGGTCCCCATATGTCTCATTCAAAAATAGCAGGGCAGCCTGCTTCAGATTCTACATAACCCGAGGAACCTTGAGGCGGACCTCGAATGCTGAATTGTAAGCTTAATATATGGATTAGTTAATGTATATGGTCGAGACATATGCAGTACCTCAAATGTCTACCTAGAGGAATGCATCTCAGGTTGACGACCTCTCTGCTGTTCCGTCGAAAAACTGTTTTTTTTTTTCGAGCAGTGAAGGTCATGATATGATGAGCCGTGCGTAACGAGAGCAGGAAAATTGAAGCAAATATTCATAACTTATGCGGACGTAAAAAAAACAGAAAGAAAGCTATCAACTCCGAGTGCTAAATGGCCTACAATCCTAAAGGCCAACTTCAGTTACTAGCGACACTGCTGTTCAGGCGCTCAATCACTTGCTTTCTTTCTATTTCTTCTTTGAATTCATTTACATTCCGCGTTAGCATTGTCCTTGTTATCTTCACTAATGCTGTCATTCTAAAACAATGGCCAACGAAGAGGACAGAGAGGGAGGCGAAACAAAAGAGAAAAACGGGTAGGTTAACCAGAACAATAAATCCAGTTTCTTAGTCTGCAATAAGGACGAGGGAGGCAGAAAGATAAGGAAAAGAGACAGAGTACAGGTACCATCACATCCGTTCACGACTCCACGCACGATAACAGCACAGGAAAAAAGTTAGCAATAGTCGGTGCTAACTTTTGTCGCTCGTGCAGGCTTGTTCAGCTTAATAATTGGAGCAGTGCTTTCGTAACAATAATCTCTGACAGCTTATGAGGTCGGTATTCTAATAAGATCTGTTCTGACGATGGTCTCTTTTCAATGCGTGCCAGCCCTGCCGCGGGGATCGTCTCTACACACTGCACTAATGTAGGTCACACAAAAGATGTTCATAGTCTATTCGCGACCACAGTCATCACACTAGCATCCCCGGCCATTACAACGCGAAAAGCAAAAATATATGTAAAGGCCACTCCTAGCCATAGTCGACAAATCAGGGTAGCCTTGCTTCACTGGAGTCCAGTTGGGATGCGAAGGTGGAGCAAAGAGTCGGTTATATTGAAATTTTAATTGTTCCACGTGGAGAACGGGAATATCATGTGTCAGCATGCGAAGTATTATAGCTGCATGTGACCATGACAACAGTATAAATTATTGAGTTTGGTCTTCATGAGCTGATTTAGCAGGCTTATCGCCGTGCTCGCTACCCATGTCTTTAGTGACTTTTAAGCCACTGAAATGTGACGTGGTGTCCTTTCTAGGTCGAGGTATGAATAACCAGCCTCATACAAACACCAGTCCGTGTGGTCCGCGCCGCATGCCGGGCAGATAGTAAAGACTGTTGCGCCGGCTTCAAATGCCGGAATATGGACTATCAAAGAGGTTGCGCTTGGCCGACGAGGCGAAATTCATTGCGAAGAAATACAAGTTAGGCAACCGTCGATGTCGTCAGGTGGCACATCCTGAAACTGATAGTGGTAAGCCTGGCTGGGGAAACAACAGCTCGCTCAGAACAATTGACAGTGGCTGAGCCATCATAATAGGCACAGGCGCCTTCCACTGAAGCTTTCCACAGTAGACTACAGCGCCAGAACGCATTCCGTATACAGCCTAGCGAGCCGAAGAGCCGAAAGTGGAAGGAGGCGATTAAAATTACTGGGGTTTTACATCCCCAAAACACGATGTGGTTATGAGACGCGCCGTAGTGGACGACTCTGCTTTAATTTTGAACATCTGAGGTTCTTTAACGTGCACTTAAATCTGAGTACACGAGCGTTTCTTGCATTTCTCCCCATTTAAATTCGGCCGCTGCGGTTGTCATCGAGCCCTCTACCTCGAGCTCACTAGCGTAACGCTATAGCCACTAAGCTACTATGGCGGGTATAGGACACAATTCAGCGCCCCTATGAAGCTTCGGAAAGCCTAAAGCAAGCGCCGCTCTAGAACGCGGTAGCATGAACATTTCCAAGCTTGGGCGTTGGTCTGGGAAAAACTCAGAGTTTAATATACAGACAAGCGCCGTTTCGATGGTTATTTCATTTCTTTTTTCGCACCCTTAGTGGCATCGCCGGCGACACCGGCGGGGTAACTGAAAAACACGTGATGTCCTATGGCTGGTACAACGTGTCCATAAATATGAACCTCGTAGATGTACCTCTTACGCAAAACAAGCAGAGATAGCTATTTAAAAGCAGAAGGCAACTCAGGTTCTTCGCTTTTTTTGAATTGCTGATATGGTATATATGTATAGGTGTTCATTATATGAATAATGAACACTTTTTTAAGGAAGCGTAGCAAAAGAAAGTGGACCTGGAAAAACCGTAATGGTGAAACAAGAAATGAAATTTATTTCATACTTTCTGCTCATCCCAGCATTCTGTAGGATGTAGAAGTGTTAGGTAGGATAAAGTGCAGTGATCATAGGTTAGTGAGGGCTAGGATTCACCTCAATTTGAAGATAGAAAGAGAAAAATTGGTCAAGAGGAAACAGGTCAGCCTAGAAGCAGTCAGGGTAAAAGCAGGCAAATTCAGGCTGGTACTTGCACACAAATACGCAACCTTAGAAAAGAGAGATGAAGATGGCATAGAGGTAATGAATGAAACCGTAACTAGGCTAGCTTCAGAGGCAGCAAGTGAAGTGGGAGGCAAGACACCAAGGCAACCAGTAGGCAAGTTCTCCCAAGTAACAAATGACCTAATAAAGAAACTACAAAGAATGAAAGTGTCCAACTCAAGAGATAGGATAGAATTCGCGGCACTGTTAAAACTGATAAACAAGGCAAAAATAAGTGATATTCAAAATTATAACGCGAGAGACTGAATAAGGCGTGAGAAATGGTTGCAGCCTGAAATAAGTGAGAATGAAACTTGACATAGGTACACCAACATGTATGCGCTGAAAGATAAGCAGGGTAATATCATCAGCAGTTTACAAGATATTGTATAAGCAGCGGAAGAATTCTATATTGACCTGTACAGTACCCAGAGGAGTCAGGATATTTGACCTGCACAGTACCCAGAGGAGTCAGGATATTTCTATTCGAAACAGTAATGAACAGGATACAGAAACTCCTCCTATAATTAGCGATGAGGCCAGAAGGGCCCTTGCAAGACATGAAACGGGTAAGAACGGCAGGAGAAGATGGAATAGCAGTCGATTTAATCAAAGAAGGTGGAGACATAATGCTTGGAAAACTGGCGGCTCTTTACACGAAGTGTCTATCGCCTGCAAGGGTCCCAGAAAACTGGAAGAATGCAACTCTTACACTAATCTACAAAAAGGGAGACGTTAAAGAATTGAAAAACCATAGGCCCATTAGCTTACTCCCAGTATTATATAAAATATTCACCAAGGTAATTTGCTGTAGAATAAAGGCAACGCTTGACTTTAGCCAACCAAGGGAACAGGCTGGCTTCAGGAAGGGATACTCTACAATGGATCACATCCATGTCATTAATCAGATAATTGAGAAATCCACAGAGTTTAATAAGCCTCTCTATAAGCATTTCATAGATTACGAAAAGGCATTTGATTCCGTAGTGATACCAAAAGTCATAGTGGCATTGCGTAATCAAGGAGTAGAGAACGCTTACGTAAATACCTTGGAAAATATATACAGATGTTTTACAGCTACCTTAATTCTACACAAGAAAAGCAGGAAGATACCTGTAAAGAAAGGGGTCAGACAGGGAGACACAATCTCTCCAATGCTATTCACATCCTGCTTGGAAGGAGTATTCAAGCTATTAAGCTGGGAAGACTTAGGAGTAAGGATCAACGGCAAATATCTCAGCAACCTTCGGCTTGCCGGTGATATTGTTCCATTCAGCAACACTGCAGACGAGTTACAACAAATGATTGAGGACCTTTAACAGAGAGAGTGTAAGAGTGGGGTTGAATATGCAGAAGACAAAGATAATGATGAATAAAAAAATTAAATTATGGGGTTTTACGTTCCAAAACCACTTTCTGATTATGAGCCACGCCGCAGTGGAGGACTCCGGAAATTTCGACCACCTGGGGTTCTTTAATGTGCACCTAAATCTAAATACACGGTGTTTTCGCATTTCGCCCCCATCGAAATGCGGCCGCCGTGGCCGGGATTCGATCCCGCGACCTCCTGCTCAGCAGCCTAACACCATAACCACTGAGCAACCACGGCGGGTATAATGATGAATAGCCGGGCATGGGAACAAGAGTCCAAGATCGCCAGTCCGCCTCTAGAGTCTGTGAAGGAGTACGTTTACCTAGGTCAATTAATCACAGGGAACACTGATCATGAAAAGGAAACCCATTAATAAAGGGAAAATGAGACATCCACCCAAACGTAGCTAAGTGCTACAAAGGAAACCTATACGGGTTCCTTGAAAGAAAAGCTTCGCAGTTGAAGAAAAATTCAACCTAGTTCGGTACTCGAACCCGGGACCACCGCCGTTGCGGGGCAGCCGCTCTGCCATCTGAGTTAACCAGGCGGCTAGCAGATGGCAGGCGAAGTCGAATTTATCAACAATTTAGAAGCAAAGGCAAGAGTTTGACGTAATAGTTCTGCGAAAACCCGCAAGATGGAGAGAAGTAATTAATAAAGGGAAAATGAGGCATCCACCCAAACGTAGCTAAGTGCTGCAAAGGAAAGTCATACAGGTTCCTTGAAAGAAAAGCTTCGCAGTTGAGCTACGAAGTCTTGGAGCAGGACGAATTTTTCGTCGCCAGTCCAGCGGCATTAACCCCAGAAAAGTGGTGTATCCTCCCTCGGCGCAGTCTACCTCTAATCTATACTCATTTTTTTGTGAAAACAGCGAGGTACTAGAATGGTCTGTCTGCCAACGCCACGCACTACTCCGAGCCACAACGCTTCAAGGCTGTTCTCGAGTCACTCTTATGTTAAACTCAGCCCATCCCTCATGTAATACCCCATCTCCGGGACCTTCGAGGTATAATAAATGAAATGAAAATCAAAGGAAAAAAGGTTGTACTCCAAGAGTTGACCAGTTCGGTCAAGCATGTATCTCAGAAAACCCAGAAAGAGTGTCCTGTACAATTCCAACATTGCATGTACTGACTCCCGTTCTCCGCCCCCCTCCCCCCGTTTTCCCCCAAGAAAACTGAACAGCTGGAAAGTAGCTGTCAGGCAATGTTTCACGAATAGGCGTTATGAAGGCTGCAGGGGAGGCCTCTATCAAAGAGTGAGTCCTTGCGTAGGAATTGATATCTCCATTGATTGTCAACGGACATATCTTGTTGGTATGTTGTTGATATAGATATGTTGTTGATATGGCCGTGGGTTGTCAACGGTTTGCGAGTAAACGCCACCAGTGCGAGTTTAATTAGGAATATCCCACGTGTCTTTGTAAAAGGTACTTCAAGGCGAAAGTGGTTCCGTCTGCCATAACTTCAACGTTAAAAAAATATGTAATAGCTGCTTCTTTTCGGCTCCAGTGTGGCTTTTTGGGGGCTGAATTAGCTGGATAGCCTCTGCAAAAGAAACGCTTTGATAGAGTAGAACTGACAAAGGTTTCTTGGCAAACACTGGAGCTTACTAAGTTTCTGCGCAGAAGGCTTACCCAATTCATTTATTCTGCTGGAAACACTGGCCAGACAGACGTAGGCCATATATATATGCATGATCACTGTGGCGCCGCTCACTTTAAGGTATGTGGCAGCTTACTATTATAGTTATTTTAAATTAAATTAGCATTTATAAAGTAACCTGGTAAGCTGTGAAAAGCACATGAAGCCAGAAAGTGAAGGACCGTGCGCTTGAGAAGTGCAGCTTCAGAAAAGGGCACGCGTTTGTGAGAGTAAGTAGCAGCGTGCAAGCTAATTAATGTGACTGTTTGTAGTTATATATTTGTATCTCAAAATGCCCAGATATGAACTTTACAGCATCCCTGCTGTGTGATACGAGTGGCCAGGCTCGGACAGGTTGAAGAGAGCTGCTGAATATCGCAGCAATCGATTTGGCTCCCATGTCTGTGACATTTGCCGTTATTCGCATGCTAGCGTTCCCAACTCGGGGTGTAATTACGCAAGTCGCCATTAGCTCCCTGTGAGAGCGAGCAATTGCGAAATGGAAAAGTGCCGGCAATGAACATTCACTCGTGCCTTGAAGCCTTGTATCGTCGATAAAATGGCAATGTTAATTCCGTCCAATTTGCATGCAGGCGCGCACTCGCTGCCTTTGGCCTTCAATGCCCCCCCCCCTCCCGAAGGGTTTGTACCGGCTGTTCAACGATCAGAGCTGGCCACGTGTCAGCTCCCATAGAGCGATGTAAATATAAAATGTCTAATGAGGGATGTTCTCGTTCTTCGACGTATCGCCTCGTTACTGCAAGCGGTATTGAGGGCGTTCGTGAAAAATAACATAAATAATTTTTAACTCGGCGACAGGAGCGTAGGTATCAGCCCCTTCTCGCTCCGGTTTTCTCCTTTGTGCTTCATTACCACGTTGCGAAGTAGAATATATGTTTAATGATCCCGGCCTGGCTCTAGGAACCACGCTACTAAAAAGGCGGGAGACGTCTTCGAGAAGGTTATATGATACGGGAGTAATCAGTACAAAGGGGTAGTTTTAAAGGTAAGTTGATATTGAACTGCACCATGTTTAACTCTAAGAGATTATCAGCTAAATGAAACAGCCTCATATAGCCTTTTAATAAAAAAAAACTATAAAAAGTGACTGCCTGTATGACGATGAGACTACTGAGCAAAAACTTTTGTAGGGCGATAATGACAAATAAGATCAAGATATCTATTTTTCTCCCGGCATACGACTCCATTAAGGTTTTTGTAGAGCATAGCAAATATGGCCACATATTATTGCACCTATCACTCCCTCCGGACGGTATATGGTATTTCTGGAGAGAATCATATTGCTTTTTTTTTTATTCTTAGTATTTATCGCTGCACAAAGTGAGAAGACGTCGACTCGATGCTTACGTCGAACACGCGAAGCTCAAAAATACGCGAATCGGAATTTTCAACAGCTGAACACGGGTCGGACAAATAAGTCGCAGTATCTTAAGAGCAGAGAGAGAGAGAGAGAGAAAAAAAATGAAGAGGGAAAGCTAGAGAATTTAACCAAGGCCGGGTCCGGTTGGCTACCCTACACTTGGGGAGGGGAAATGGTAAGAATAGGTAAAAATTAAAGAGAAAAAAAATAATAACGAGTCAGAAATTCGCAGAGTCAGTCGCAGAGGAATATCTGCTGTCACAAGTGTCCGTACAGTCCAGTAGCCTTTAAAAAGTGCAGAAGGGTTTTTGGCCTTTTCCATGCAAAAATGCATAGGCTATAGGCCCAGGGTCTTTTCCTCCGAGAGCACTCTATTATCTAACAGGTTGAGTTTAGCTTCTAGAGCATGTCATTGAGCGTCAAACGGTGCGCAGTGACACAGGAGGTGCTCTAGAGTCTCATCGTACCCGCACAAATTGCACGCCGCACTGTTGATCAGTCCTATTCGGAATTAATAGGCATTTGTAAATGCGGCGGGCCAACCACATGTGACACAGTAAAGTTGTTTCGCGACGGGAGAGTACAGGTGGCAGGCGAAGTCGTAAGTTAGGGTCGAGAGAGTGCAAGCGTGAGATAGCGAAAACCGACGAATTCCATCGTAGAAGTGTTATGCGGCGAGAAAGTGATTGAAGTTGCCTCGCAGCATCCGTTCTTGAGAGTGGTATAGAAAACCGCTGACGTTTTTGATCAGCTAAGCACAAAGCTTCATCTGCGCTGTCGTTGCAGATGATTCAGCAGTGGCTCGGCGACCACTGAAATACAATTCCATGTCCTTTTTCCAACACGTGGGGATGAGCGTAGCTTATTTCGTACGCTCGCTACTCGTGTAACCCATGACGTAGGGCAAACTGTAGAGTTTGTAGGGCTGCTTTCGAATCACAGAATTTGGTCCAATTATTTGGTGGCTCCTGGAGCACGTAATTGAGTGCACCTTGAAGAGCCGCAAGTTCTGGTGCTGTCGGCGCGGTATTGTGAGAGCATATAAATTGAAAAGGGACAACGTCCGCAGGACGAACCGCTGCTCCGGTAGAGCTGTTGGAATTGGTGGAACAGTCCGTGCATATGCGGGGAAAATACGACTCGTTTAGGAGAAGCAGAGACTGTTAAGAAGGCAGCCTTGTCACCGCTAGCCCTGAAGCAGTTGCCTCTGCAGTCCCTTCAGCTTTCGTGTTATTCATACCGTCTTTCCAACCGAGCCTATATTATCCAGTCGCAAAGATAGCAATGGCAAATGGGAGTCGAGCAGCTGTAAGGGTGACGAGTTCTGCTATTGCCCCCATAGGTACGCGGAAGTGGCACACAGTTGTGATCACGGCAAAAGACATTACAATAGTACTTTGTGATAAGCCATGTGCCTGCTTAGAAACACGAGTCAAGTGAATGACCTGAGTGAATTGAAAACTTAACTGCAAGTACAAGGAAATACTGTGGATGATGCACACCTTTCTTACTCGATGGTTAGCAGTTGAGACTTCTTAGTTCATGTTCACTAGGCACGCAATTTTGACTGTTTTGCTGGCAGCCCTGGTAATCGCACCTGCTAAGAACAATGACATCCCTCGCAATGATGGCTGCACATTTTTTTCTTCGTGATGTGTAGTTATTTCGAGCAACTTCATGTTTACCATTCAGTGTCTATTGAAAATTATTTATTTTTAAAACAGATACCAGCGAAACACACAATGTTTTGCATCATTCGTACTTGAAACACAAAGGGCAGAAGTAGCATAGATGCGGCTAGGTTTATTATGTTGCGAAACATAATTTCCTCTGATCAATGACATGTAGTCGCTCGGTCGCCCTGATTTCCGCTGCAGTTGCACACACATCATCTTCAAGAGAGGAGAAATGCAAATGCTATACACAAGCGACGTCACCGTGGCGTTGACTTAATTTATCTCATTATATATATATATATATATATATATATAATTTCTTTGTGTTAGCCGTTCTTTTTGCAAGACGACGGGAGGCCAGAGTGGAGGCTGTTTCCTCCAGACTGTTTCTTAGTGTCGCTGACAGAATCAACCACAACCGGCCTTCTTCATCGCAACACATCGTACCGTAACCGAGCAAAACCCCAAATGCGGTCTTCCGCCGACAGGGCAGAGGTCAGTAAAGCTGCACTCCGGACGCAGCCACACTGGCGGTCGGCACTCAGAGGCTCGCCGGGGCGCGGCCGCCTTTACCCAGCGCGCGGTCCACCGGTGGCAGTCGGCGCGGCCGAGGCTTCATAAACAACCGCTAATCCCAGAGTACACGTGGCGATAAAGATGCGTCGGGCCCAATAGGCGCCACCTCGCGCGCTGCGGGCAGTGCGGCAGCTTTCCAGGGATGTCACGTTGTGGTCACGTGGAGCCCCTCCATCAACTTTCATTTCTTCGCTCGGCCGCTGAGGCGGGCAGTGCCGGGCTTTTCTTTAATACCGCTGCCCGAGCCTTCCCGCCACCATCTCCCAGCCATTCTTAGTTTGGTCGGCATTCTGCCCCGGCGAAGCCCAGGGGCGCGTGAACGGCCTCCAGATTGGGGCGGCGCGCGGGTCGCGGACGCGCCGTGATCGCGCATCGGACTCCACTTTATGGGACGGCGGCCCCCGCAAGCACCGACGACGCCCTCGTCTCGCTGCCCGCCCTTCCTATTCTGTCCCTACACTCGATCAGCTATCGCGTTCCTCGCCCCACTCAAGTCTTGTGCACGAACATCCCGAGTTTGCTATCCGCCCTTCATGACTGCCTCTGCGAAAGCCTTTTATTGATCCGTCTGTTTTGTCTTTTCATCCCCTCTCTCTTTATTGTTGTCTTGTACGTCCATAAACCAATATTTTTCTCTCTCTTGGAGAAGAGCCAACCTCCTAGTGCGCCCTCTTGGACTTATTGCGCTTTACTCTTTTACATTTTCGTAGCCTCGCTAGTGCTTGCATGAAGATTTTGTAAAATTCGTTTTCTGGTTAAATAGACGGCAGGCTACAGAAGCACTTGGTTAACATAAGGAAAACAAGTTTTTATCTTTATAAACTTCATGCTTGAGTAAATTGATTGACGGCGTCATTGGCAAAATCTGCTTTACTGGGATTCTAGCGAAATAACTCGAAGCGACTGTCATTGCGGCGAGTAATTTTGGCTTCACCACAACAGCATTAGCTGGCCCCAAAGTGCTACTTAAGGCGCAAATGAGAAGACGCCTGTTCGAGACAGTTAGAATTGCTTGGAGTGGAAGCTAAGGTTTTCCTTTGAATGACCCGTGTTAAATTTTATTTGATTCGATATTGTTGGCTACAGAAACACTTTCATTTCATACGCATTACTGATGATGATCCTGTTAACGTTAGTGTTTTTTTTTTTAATTCTGGGGTTTTACGTGTCAAACCACGATATAATTGTGAGCATACCGTAGTGGGGAACTCCGGATTAATTTTGACCACATTGGGGTGAGGGGGGAGGTATTCGGTAAGTGTTCACCTAGTGGACAAGCCCATTTCGTCTGCTGCTGAGGTTCTGATTGGCTGGGCTGGGGTACGCGTCAGAAGGAGACAGGCGCTCCCAGCCAATCAGCACTTTAGCAGCAGACGAAATGGTCATGTCCACTAGACGGACGCTTGCAGCATACCCCCCCCCCCCCCCTTGGGGTTCTTTAATTTGCACCCACTGCAGAGTACTAGGGCTTTTTTTAGGGTTCCGCCCCCAGGAAGATGCGGCCGCCGGGTCGGGGATTTGATCCGACCCACTCGGGCTTATTGCGCAACGCCAAAGCTCCTACACCACCCCGACAGGGTAACTTTAGCGTTACAATACCCTACGCTGCTTACCATGCGTCAGCTTGAAGACCGTCCCCATTGCTCGTGGGCCCGCAAAGCTATGAAGGCACCTTTGTCTTTCTTGAGGTCGACTGGCCTATCTGGACGCCTTTGATTTGCTCAGGCCATCCGCGTGCGTGCACGAGCTCACCGCGGCTTTCCTCCCCCTACCCTCCCTCTCTCTATCTTATCTTTCTATTCCCTCTTTCCCATCCCCCATAGTAGGGTAGCCAACCAGACGAATTTCTGGTTAACATCCCTGCCTTCTCGCTTTATTTCCTCCTCCTCCTTCGTTATTATTTGTAGATTGCGGGTAGAATAATCGTAACGAGAAATTTCAGTATTGCTGGCTAGCGGTTAACGAAAATGCAGTTCAACTTTATCTAAAAGCTGTAGAGAAGTTTCTCTGCATTGAGCATCAGCAGTTGACAGTTTTCGAATTTGTAAATGTATAAGCGGTTCGCGTACTTGAATAATAGCGTACGCGGCATTGCATATGCGAAAAATCCAGGCTCAAAGTCCGCTTGTGGCCACGAATGCAACGGAGAACAGTCGAAGGAGCCGTTATTCTCACCAAGAGCAAGCTCTCCTGGCCTTTCAAACAGCGCCCTCGTGACCTACATCTGTGCAGATACATCTCTCTTAAAAAAAGGGAACGTAAATGTACGACCTACGTCGCGTTCGATGGCCCTGTCGTGACGATTGACTATGTCAGTGGCAGTAGCCGAAACTTTTTTTAGTCGTGCCATATCGTCATTTACAAAAAAGGTATAGCAGTTGACAGGTTAACATGGTTACCAATATGCAGGTACTGTGAATGGTACACCACAACAAGATCGACGACAAAAACAAATCCGCCTTTATGAAAATGCAACAGGGGACAAAAGAGAAGAATGTGAAACTAAGTGGGAGGCATTATAAATAGAAAATTTGTTTTACTGATTGCTTTTCAGTGGAAAAAATGCAACAGGGGACATTTGGCCGTCCCCACCGGCTCAACTCGGGACTCAAAACTTTTACTCAAAAGTCGTAACTGTCCCGCTAAACTCGGGACGGCTGGCAACCCTAAATTTACCACGCATCTGAAGCCCCGTTACTGGCAGAGACCAATCAGAGCACGCGGCTGTGCGAGCGTCTCGCTAGCGAGGGGCTGCGCGCGAAGGCCACTTCGGCTACACGGCCACGGCGTGTTGTCACAGCCTTGCTCCTTCATTGGCTGAAATTATAACATGTGAGCAACCACATTATCTTTCTGTAAAACGAGTAGCTTTCTTTGCCTTTTTAAACTCGTTATCGTGGTTGGGGTCAGTGGTCGGACTTGCGACAAAGCGCCAGTGAAAGGGCACTGTGAACTTAGCCGAACGCTAACTTTATAGCTGTTTGATACGCACATCATATTGCATGAGAGCTTTCACGTGTCTGAAACTTTAGTGGAGTGGTCGGCATGGAAAACGTTCGTTCGTTCGTTCGTTCGTTCGTTCGTTCGTTCGTTCTTTTTGTTTACATCGTTAATTTTTTATCGGCAAAAACAGATTGCATTCTGTTCTAAAGCAGGAAGGACTGAAGTTTCAAGAACTTTTGCTGAGCTAAGACAACCCAAATACTAAGTGGCACTTTGAAATCCCCGACGTCCCACTGACGTGCTGGCGCTATGTTTTCAGCGTGATAATAAAATAATAAAACTTTGAGCTTGATTTTCTATTGTACTAATCGACGTATTACCGCCAAATTAGCAAGAATACAGTTTTGAAAAAAAATTTAAGGACGCTGAAGCTGCGCCTTTAAGAGTGGAAGGCGAAAGCATTCGAAGATCCCTGACTGCTTCTCAGGCTGCCCGGCAACTGCAGCTTATGTAACCGTAATGTTTACCGGAAAACGCTCGCAGCGAACGCTACGCACGAAGGCGAGCTTTGTGGTAGAAATGAGGCCTCTTGCGTGGCCGATTCCTGAGGTAGTGCACAGCTTCGCCAAGAAAGTAACATCATTTTTAGGTTTCTGTTATTGTTTCGCAACTTTAATATTTAAGTCTCAGAAGATTTAACATGAAAGGCATGCGCTGTCGGTGTGCTGTTTGATAACATTTGTTTGTGGCTCTCATTCTCGAAATTCCGAGGAATAACTTTTTCGAGAATATAACACAATGTATCAACAACTTTAGAGTGGTGTGACAATATAACCCAAGTATACCGCATGTCACCTAGCAAGGCGTGGCATGCACATATACCTAAATATATACCGAAATTTTCGCTCACGGACAACTCCGCCGACGCCGACGCTGACACCGAATTTTCTGCGATACGGGGCCCTTGGCGCTATCGCATTAATATTGTAATCAGTCTAAAGTAATTTAATGCTTCTATTTAGTATCCCTTTAAAACTCAGGGCTTTCGACAGAGTAACCACGCACTTATTCACCTCAATGCGAGTACTTTGACATTATAACAGAGCATGCTCAATAGGTTCTGTGCTGTTTCCAGACGCTACAGACGAGTAGTCGTCATGGGTAAATTTTGCCCTAAAGCACCGGCATTCAGGGAATCAGATGGTTTCGAAAAGTAGTGCTGCAGTGCTTTGAAGTATCACTAAAGTTATAGCTTTTGATTTCATTTTCTGGTGTTTGATATAATGCCATAGTTGGCTTCCTCTCCATCGCCCCAAAATCCACTGTGCTGCTTCCCGGTATCGGGTTTTCTGCCGCTGTCGACGCGTGAATTTATGTAATATCTGATGGTTAGTTTCATGGCACATTTGCACATTTTCTACGCCGTGTGTGAATGTTTCTCAAAGGTTGCCAAGATTTTCCTATACTTTTTCAATGCCTCTTGGTGGGAATTTGAAATATGAGCTTGTTGCCAAATGAGGCGACTTCGCCTGTCTTTCACGCGATGTCACAAAACCGCGAAAACTAACCGCGTCAAAGTGACGTCTACGCGTTAAACATGCAATAATATGCCAAACAAAACTGCTTTTTTGTCTGAATAGCCGGAGACTGCCCCGTTCCAAAATGAATAAAAGATGGCTGCCTGCCGATCGCTCGCCCACTAGCGTTTATTTACGTATAATAAACTTTTTGCGTGGCCGTATAACATGATCGAGCCCTTTCATCACGTATACGACATCGCTCTGCCAACTCTTCTTGACTGAGGATCCGCTTTAGCGGCATTCTTAACATTCCGTTGCACACTGCCGCGATTTTCGACCAGCCACCTCACGCTAAGTAAGGGAAAGCAGACCAATCGCAGACGCCGGCACCGCCCTCTCTATTTGGTTATCGATTTTCACTGCGCTGGATCTGCCCTATCGAAACCCTCTCCACTTGAGCGTGCTCGTCACCTCTTGTCAGCCAATTAGATAAATACTGCTCAATGTAGGCATTTTTATTCGTTTTGAAAGCAAAGGAAAGTGACCTCACATAAACGAGGAGACGTTTGATTGGGCTGTTCAGACAACGCTGCGGATGGTCACCGCCCGATGCTTTCGTCGGCTGTTACGTAAATTTGACGTCAGGAGATTGGAATAAAAACATGTTGGAATAGTTTTACGTTATGGAGCCTTTGTATTCCTTTCCAAATTGGGCCCAGTCTCCAGCTATTCAAAAAAAAAGAAGATAACTTTTGTTCGGCATATTAATACATCTTGAGTGCGTACACGTCACTATGACGTGGTGAGTTTCTGCGGTTTTGTGACGTTGCATGACAGACCGATGAAGTAGGCGCGGCTCGAAAAAAAAATTGACGAGTCACGGATGGCTGATGGGTACAAAGGCGTAGAATAGTAAAAAAAAAAAGATATTCCCCTGTTCGGCCCAGTCATGCATAATAAGCGTGTACATGTCATCTTAAGATGAGAACTTTCGCTATTTTCGTAACGACTCGTTAGAGACTGGCGAAGTGGGCGTGGTGCCAGAAAATGTTTGACTAATCGTGAAAGGCTAACGAAGAAAGGGAAATAGAAACAGAGTGGTATAGCTTTACGTTATAGCGACCCTGTGCACTCGCAACACACTTTTTATGCGTCTCATGTCTCAATGACGTTAGCGCGCATCGCCCGCACCGTATGTAATAGCAAGTGACTCCACGGTCGAAGCGAAAGTCATGCATGCCTTGCCAATGACTCGACAGAACAGACAGGCTGCCCACCACGTGCTTTTTGGTACGCCTTTCAACTCGGCGACAGACTAAGAATTCTACTAGAACTTTCCAAATGATGGTAGATTGAACAACTATTGCGAAAAAATGAATTGTCAACAAAGATTTGCGGTAACTGTTACGCCAGACACAGACAAGGCCATTTGCGCAATTCGCTTGTTCTGAGGAAATACGCAATGTGAGAACGACAGCTTTTTCGCCCTGACGCGAGCCGCTCTTGCTTTGACGAGAGCAACCATTCTCCGCTTGGACCTCGCTTGGGGTAGAGTCACTTTATAGGCTCCATTTAAGGAGCCTGTGCAGTAACTCTAGCTTGGGGTGTCACACCGCGCCAGCCCCGGAGAGGTAAGTTGAGCTTGCCGTCTGGCTAAAAGCAACGGCGCCCTTGTTGTTTTGGTATACACAGGCTTCTTGTTCCCCTTACAGTTCTAAACTTTACAACCTCAAAAGAATGTCATCATTTTATAAAGAACAGCGTAATTTGCTGAGTTTCGCTATGACGTCGGCACTTCGTTCAAGTGAACTCGCTTTGACAGACCAGCACGGTTATACATCGAATTTCAAGACCTCCAAACGCAACCCTTCGTACTTTAATGAAGGCCGCAGTATCAAATATCATTCGAACTCTGGTGG
Organism: Dermacentor variabilis; assembly: GCF_050947875.1. Classification (NCBI taxonomy): domain Eukaryota; kingdom Metazoa; phylum Arthropoda; class Arachnida; order Ixodida; family Ixodidae; genus Dermacentor; species Dermacentor variabilis. Next base: position 270,194,666 of record NC_134568.1, on the reverse strand, counting down.
CTTGGCCGCCGTTCTTTGGTAATTCATCCTGCAGGCATTTCGTTGAAGTAAATATACTTTTCGAGGCTTTTTTCTTTTCACATATTTCTGGAAATGTAAGCGTATATATGTTCGAAGCACGCGGTTTATTTATTTATTTATTTATTTATTTATTTATTTATTTATTTATTTCAAGATTACTGCCACCCTCTGATTAGAGGCCTTAAGCAGGAGTGGTCATATAGATGACGAACAATACATTGAGTACAAGGTGCAAAGCGTGAGCAAAATGAAATAGCACTCAATTTGAAAACGTGAACAGCGTGTCATTTTCAAAAACGTAGCCTTTAGCGCTAACAATATAAAACCATTCCAGAAGAAGAAAATGCAAATTGCTCTTCGCGCTAAGTTGACGAACACTTAAGAGACAGAAAAACAAAGCTAGAAGAATATATGCATACAAAGCGTGGCAAACAATTTCGGAACATACATCCTATCAGACACACATAATGTAGTAGTGTGTATAAAAATATGTAGCAGTGGCAGACGCGTCAGGAAGCACGTGCGTTCAATTACGTGGAAGGACAGGCCGAAAAAGAAAGAAAAACAAAGAAAAAAGGACAGTAGGGCAGTGATCTACCCCGCTCATTTATACAATTTCTTTAAGCAGTTTTAAGAATGATTCAATGGTGTCGCAGGCAACCACCGCAGCAGGAAGTACATTCCATTCCCTAATGGCTCGGGTAAAATATGAATTTCTAAACCCTTCAGTTTTGAGTAGTAGTCTTTAAGCTGCTTAGCACTGCTAGACCGAGATGATGGACGAGCGAGAGGCTCGGTATATGTGTCCTTGTCGATGCCTAATTTTCCATGATAGAGCAGATACATGCACATTAATCGTTCTTTATATCTCCGTTTTTGCAGGCTAACTAGTTCTGCTGTTTCGAGCATAGCACTTGGTGATGCATACGGGTTAAAGGAATTGAATACAAATCTTATCGCCTTTCTCTGAATTTTTTCCCATCTTTTTTATGTTAATATCGCTATTTGGATCCCAGACGACGGACCCATACTTAAGGATCGGGTGGACGAAAGTTTTGTAAGCTAGTAGCTCTATCTCACGGGGTGAATTTCTTAAGCAACGCCTCAAGTAACCAAGCTTCTGCATGGCTTTCTTTTCTATGTATGACACGTGCTCATTCCGCTTTAAGTCCGAGCTGATAACTACGCCCAAATATGTATAGCTTGTCACGCGGTCTAAAATTTGCCCATCGATCGAATACTAATTGTTTAAAGGGTGTCGTTTCCGCGTAACACTCATCGCTACAGTTTTTTTCGCATTGATTTTAGTTGGCCATGAAATCAATGCGAAAAAATCTCGCTGTCTCGTAATCTTCCTTGCTTTGCAGTAGTAAAGAATATTTTAGGGTTTATTTGTGCGGAGATGAAGTAGACAGCGAAGTGCGTGAGCTATTCTACCATTTCTGAGTGTTTAGCTTCTCGGTGCTGGCAACTAATGGTGCCAGCCTTTTCTATGGAGAATCCCAAAAAAACACTTGATTATGCATCACTACATTCATTATTTTTCTGTTTGGTGAATTGCTACATATACTGAATCTTGCTACAATCCCTCGGGCGTTTGTCAGTTAAAGGAAAAGAAAAAAGTCTTTCACAATACGCTTTATTTACTTTGTTTCAGCCACCTCAACTCACTGCTGAAATTGTGCTATATCGAACCAGGAGTCTTTGACAACTTGCAGGAGCTGCGGGAAATGTGAGTACGAAATCTTTTCATTGACGCGCAAATTGCACGAATTATTGTTACAGTATAAGGCGCACAATCCAGGCCCTATATGCCTTCCTCTAAATAAACTGTCTCTCTTGCTCATTTCTTTATTCCAGCTCTATACAGAAGTCCATATTGCTCCAATCAGTTCCACCGGGAGTCTTAAGGGGTCTTCCTAAACTGAGCGTGTTGTAAGTACTGCTTTAATTTGTTCTTCTTTAACGGGTTATGTCTATATTTAAGAAGGAGAACGTTTATTGCATAACATCACATACAACATGATTGTGACAGCACCTGGATCCACATCCGACATGGCTAGGTGAGAACATATTACAAGAAGGCTGTGTAAGTACAATATCAATTAGCAAGTACAATATTATTATGAAAGTACATCATCTGTGACAAGTACAGAATCAGCAGGAATTTGCGAGTACAGCATCCATATGGTGACTGGTAGCTGGCTGAAAGAATGAATCTCTTGAGCGACGGGGCAATAATTGGCAGTTCTGCCGTACATTAAAGCAGGTTTTCTTTGGGTCAACCTCGTACGGATATAGAGTTTAATCATCATCATCATCATCAGCCTGGTTACGCCCACTGCAGGGCAAAGGCCTCTCCCATACTTCTCCAACTACCCCGGTCATGTATCGAATCAGCAGAGTTTAATGGGGGATTTGAATCTAGAAATGAGAGCTTTCAGCGCATTGGAAGTTCGCAGTTGTCGACTTTCGCAATGAACATTTCAGGTCTTCAACCATTTAAACCACCCTTGTGGAACCTTCTGTTAGGTTTAGCTATTGCCTTCCGGTCAGTGCAGCAACGAGGCTATCCTGTTCATTCCCGGAACAAAAGAGAAGTGCCAACCTCGTAGACACAAGGCTACAGATTGTTCAAGTAGGCTCACGCCCCAACTTCAACTTAGCTACTTAGAGACCTGCGGACGCGAATTCAAAGCAGTTTCACTGGCAAAACCACAAAATTTGACCATGCTGGAGACACAGCTACCTGTTTTATGCTACAGTGCTTCCCAAAATGATTAACCGAACTCGTTGCCAAAAGCTTACAATCATAGGAGCGCGAATGCCCTCACTTTGGGTTAATCTTCCTCGCCCTCAGCTCCGTAATTTTACGCTCACCTCGTCGTCACCCCCACATTCGGAAAAATAATCTTCTGCCTCGTATGAACGTATAACTGCTACCGAGTCGCCATGTTGTATATATGTAAATAACTGTCTTCTTGACTCTATCCTCTCTGCTATCATATTTCCCGTCCTTCTCCTGGCGGTCCGTTTGTAAAACACTTATACCGCCAAGCTAGACGGAATCCAAACGGTATGTGATAGTCGGTCACTAGAGGACACAGAATATGTGCAGAGCTGCCACGTAAAGCAGACTTTCTAGAAGGCTTGAAAGAGCAGGCCACCTATACTGCAACATTCTGCATGAAATGCAGCCTATTTCAAGCGAGAACTCAGTATCAAAGTGCCCCCTTCTCGTGTAGTGTACGTACATAAATTATTCTCTTCAAAATTCTGCTTACCCTGAGATTTTAAGTGTGAATAAGGCAGTTCCCAAAAACGGAAGTCGTTTTGGCTTTAAAATAACCCGAAGAAAATGTACACTAAAAGATCCTTTTTCAGCTAAACACTAAAAATGATGACCCTCTATGACAGAGTGTGAAAGAGAGCAACGACATTCATTTTCCATCACAGAGCACTAGACATATGGTGACCACAACCTGGGTCACTTATAAATCAACGTGTCCTGCAAGCACAAATGATAAAAAGGTAGGTGCTAAGTTTCCAATTTTTTTTCCCCGTAAAATTCAAAAATATCCCTGAAACGGTGCCTTTTTGTTAAAGTAACACTTGCCGCTGCGATGATCGAAAGACAATTGAGAGGTGCTGTGTACAGTAAAAAATCAAACACTTCACGCTAAGAATGATGCGTCTTCTCTACGTGTAAAATACCCATTCATTGTAGTCACTTCTGAAGCTACGAATGATAAGCAATCTCCAACTTGGACCAAAGCAGAAACTTGTCACTTAAGTGCCAAACATTAACATAAAACAACACACACGGTTGAGGGTGAAGCGAATTTGTGTGAAAATAACAAAAGGAAGAGAAAAAAAAAAGCTCCTCACAAGAGACATTGAAGGAGTGCGATGAATACTACTACTAAGGCGAGAAGAACGGAGCTGAGGGAATGATTGAGGAGGAACAGATGAAATAAACTCGACGTACCACATCTTTGGATGTGGCCGAGAAGAAAATCTTATTTCGTTCGCCCTTCCGGCATGCCTTTTTATGACACAGCGTAGTTTAGTAAAAACCACATCTGCACCTTGCAGTGTATGGGCATCTGCCGGTCGATTTATGTCCTCTGCTATAGAAGTCTCCCTGATAAGAAGCAATAGGGGGGAGGATTCTTTATCCATAATGACATAGTGGGCAACATTGACGAATTCTACAGCATGAACGAGAGGGTAGCAGTTGTCTAATGATTCATAAGGTATTTCATATATCCAGCAACATCGAAAAAACAATTGCAGAGTCAACGCACATGTTGGAACATACGTGAAGCAGGGATATCTTGAAGCGACTAATTAGGTGGTATTCAACTAAACGAGATGTACACACTTGTACTTATTTTCCTTTTATACAGCTTGTAATCTCATTCGATGTTTAAGCACGTGCTGCACAGGTCACAACTCAATACATGCAATGTTTATGTTGATGCCCTACACCCGTCCACAAGCTATGCCGCAATACGAACTCCTGATCAGGCGGATGCACACTGCGACGCTGATGCCATGAAAAACGTAGACCAAGGCGCCGTTTGATCCTTCCCGGACGAATGATGATCTAGAGAAATGTGTGCACAGAGAAGAACGACACATATAGTATAACGTACCTCTCGTGCCACAGTGCAGGCATGTAAGTGCGTTAAAGGCTTCTATATAGCCCTTGCGCCACGGTGATGCACGCCTTTCCAAGGACATCGGCCAGGAAAGGGCAAATACGCAGTGGCGCATACGCTGCGGTCCGAGGAGGGGTTAGGCAAAATATAAGAAATTTCAAAGAAGCTGTCGAATATCATGCGCTATTTCATTAAGAGATCTCTGTGCAATATCGATAGCTATGAACATACCTGCCAACTCTCCATAATGCCTTTTGAACTTTACGAATTTAGGAGTGTTTTACGATTTTACGAATCTTGCATCAAGTTTTACGAAAAAAGCTGTGCGGGAAAAAGATGCGCTCCTCGGTATCCGAACCTTCAATTTCCATTTGAAGTTTTCCTATGGTGAGCGGGTGCAAGACGGGCGCTTGCTTCGAGCAAGTTGACACCGACAAGTGGCTGAAACAGGCCAAATCTGCAAGAGCACGGTCGCTGAAAGACTTGCTGACAATTGCGTTGCTTGTCAGTCTAGTGTTACGGCTCGTGGTAGCGGTTAAACCAGGAATTCACCCGGCTCTTTGATGAGTACGTCCGGTGGTAGGAATTAAGGAAAAAGAGTTTATTTTACATTATTTACACTGCCTCCAGATACTAAAGCCCACTCCACGTAGGCGCATAATAAACGACTGAGTTCACTTCAGGACACGTCACCACACCTCTCACTGCGCCAAAAAAAGTATGCGCTCTTATTCCTGTCGTCTTATCTAGGAGATTAGACTAGGGAATGTGATCACTGTATCGCTACTAATCCCAATCGTTGAATCGGTCGCAATATCCCGCCCATGACGTCGCATCTTTCCGCCGACATCCGGTTTTTATGTTGTACCTTCGCCCCCGCATGTGGCGCAAGTGTGTAGCAATCTTGCAATCTGACGTTGACGTTGTTCCCACAGTAGCCTTCGACATTGGCCCCTTTCATTAATTAGTTCAGCTTGTCAGGGTCACGTTCAGGTAGAGTGATCTTCGCGACAGTTGTCCCCACGAAGTGAGCTGCTTTATTTGCGCTTCAGTCTATTTCGGGGCCCGCGTCGTCTGGGCGCGCGCTCATGAAAGGGCTGTCTCGTGGAAAGCGTCTAAGGAATGCTCATCGCCGTATTGAGACGCAACCCTAGGCTGTCCCAACTGTGTCGACGCTGTTTTTGGGCTACGTCCAAAGTTAACCCATCAGTAATAAAGTGCGAATCCCACAAAAGGAAAGCTTTAAATGAATACGTGCTAGCCCCTTCACTACGCGTCCCCCCCCTCTCCCCATTAGTTCTCTCGTGTCCAAATAATTTTCAGTGTTTACGAATGTTAACGCTCGCAGGTTGGCAGGTATGCCTATGAGGCGACATTGTATGTACATGTTTTGTGTCGTGATTTATTGTTTGATTACGTGCAGCAGAGGTGCGCTCACTGGAACTACATTGGTACTACTATGACCAATACGCAACACAAGCTAACCCAACAGTCTACGGTTTTAAACTACTTAGCAGGTCAACATGCAATGCTTACATAGGCCAGTTTGCGGGAGCTGTGATAGGCTAGGCAAATGAAGTTTCGTTTAACAAACAGTATATTAAATGCGGCGGTTACGCACGTTCTGTTCTTGATATCACTTTTGAGTATCCGCGTAAATAAATGAGTACATCAGCCAGTTTTCAGACTCTGAATAGTGATGCGGATTCGTTCATCTTGTATTTTGTAATGTCGTTTTTGTTTCATATTGTGTTAACCTCTGCAGCCACATTTTGCACATACTTCTTTATTCCCTCTCCCTGCCCCACGTCCCCTTTCCTTTTATTTTATTTTTTCCGAAACACTGCAATAGCAGGTTCCTATGAAGCAAACTTGTACTGCGTTCATCAGAACCACGACGACCGAATAAACGCACTTATTCCTGCTTTGCATGCACGAATCGCGATGACTATGATTTCCGCATTGGCGAACACATTGCAGACGCTGTTATTGTTGGCGTAAATTAATATCATTTCGTTTCAGTGAAAACAAAGTAATACATCACAAATTGCTTTCGTAACTTCCCCGTGCATGAATCTATTCTTCTACTAAAACAAAAAGTTAGCATACAGGCCACCGTGGCCTCCTCGGACAAAGCCGCCTTGTTATCGGTTCTCCATTCAGGCCACACAAGCGTGCACGAGAAAGTTCGGCTACTCCGAGCACTGGAAAATTGCACGCATGAAGGGGCAGTTAGCTCATTTGCCGCATCGGCGACGTCGCATGCGTGAAATTGGTAGCAAGATTACACCGTGTGAAACGGGCTTAACTTTGATTCCCCTAGCCTACTTTTTCAAGTCCTCACCAGGGATTTCAGTACATATAAATAATTAAATAAATAAATGGTGAAACCGTCCAGCTTTAAGCATACGAAATCTCAGAGTCAACGACTGGTCTCAATAGCACGCGCAAAATATCGTTCAATCTTTGTCACTTGCTTGATATGAGAGAAAACGACAGTCTACATCGTCATTCGTTGCACGCAAACTTTACCAATTGCGGAGGTGTCTGGTTGGATTAGGTGCCAGAGTAAAAGCTCACGCTTCCTTGTTTGCTGAGACAAAGTGCCCGCCGCGGTGTCTCAGTGGCTCTGGCGTTGCATGTCTAAGCACGAGGTCACGGGTTCACGATGTTGGGTGGCACACAAGAACGCTCGCCAACCGTGGATTGGGTGCATGTTAGAGAACCCCAGGTGGTTCTTTCGGATTCTCTTTCGAATTCGTATTCTCTCACGATGGTGTGCCTCATAATCACATCATGGTTTTGTCACATAAGACCACAGAATTGAATTAATTCATTGACGCAAAGCTTTTGGGCTAAACATCCGGCTTCACAGCTATATTCTGAAAATGACTTCTCAGACACCAACTTCGATCGCCATTTGCGGCTTGCGCATACTCAGTTGCCACGGCGCTGTTCTTTTCTTTTTCTTTTATTCCGGGGGGGGGGGGGGGGGGAGGAAGGTGAGGGATAGACGTACTGTGGACTTTCGAATAAACACTCCAAGCTTGGGGTAATCTGTTTGATACGCAAGAGCAAACTTTCTTTTTCAAGCAAGATTCCTTTTCCGAGACTTCTGCTAGTGCCCATTCAAGTGCAGCCTCATTTAAGGCAACACGTAACAGTATAAAGCACCGCAACGACACGATCCGCGACTTTCTCCATTGCCCTCGCCTTGTCCTCCCTCACTGCAGTACCTCCACCTTCCCTTTTCCTTGTCCTCACAAAATTTTTCAATGCAGTATCCAACGTCACTTTAACTTAACTGCGCGTCACTGTAACCTAACTTCTGGACCAATAGCCCGAGGCCCATTGTGGATATTTCATACTGCAGTAAACGTACAGCGCTAGCAATAGCGCTGTGCAAAGCGGGGGGGGGGGGGGGAGGAAGTAATAACGAGGGCGTGCCTTCATGTCCGTGTCAGCCGCAATGCAGTCTCAAGTTCGTTCGTTCGTTCGTTCGTTCGTTCGTTCGTTCGTTCGTTCGTTCGTTCGTTCGTTCGTTCGTTCGTTCGTCCGTTCGTTCGCTCGTTCGCTCGTTCGTTCGTTCGTTCGTTCGTTCGTTCATTCGTTCGTTCGTTCGTTCGTTCGTTCGTTCGTTTGTTTGTTTGTTTGTTTGTTTGTTTGTTTGTTTGTTTGTTTGTTTGTTTGTTTGTTTGTTTGTTTTGACTAATCCGCAGTTGCACTACCGTACTTCCTCTTAAACAACGTTGTTTTGAACTGCGATCGTGACGGGCTGAAAGGGCATTTGCCACCGCTTCACATTCGAGTTTGCAGCCACCAGTGGGCATAAACCCTAAAGGCTCCTTTGAAATACGACGTTTCCTACGTAGTAATGCAGTGGACAACGTCAATTACCGCGCGCCGCTTACGCAGCGACTGCAAGAAAGTTGACCCATGAACGCTTTTTTTTTTCAACTGCTCCGAAGGCACGTTTAGACCCTTCGGAGCTTCGTCCGCTTATCCTGGAAAACAGACCTGCCATTGATTCGCTTCCCGCGCTGCCTCGTTTGCGAGTGGAGGCACTACGCATTTGGCGAGAAATCCCCAAACACTCTGTATGTTGGACTTATCTTCTATTTTCGCACAAACTGACTCTGGTGCGAGTCGAACGGCGCTGGCGGGGGAACTAACGTCAGTACGCCTGGCTTGAAAGGACTCGCGTGGCTGGACGTCATTTTCTGGGGCCTTGCTTTGCTGAATGAGAGAAAAGGCGCACTTCACTTGGACTGAGTGGAAGGAAGATGCTGTAGAAGAGGCGGATCTGACAGCTATACTGTGTCTCTCTTTTGACCGGTCCATGTGATGTTTGCGTTGTTCATCCCCTCCCCCTCCTTTTCTTTTTCTTTTTTGTGAAGCTAAAGCAATTATAGACCAGCGTCCAACCTTCTGGCATTATCACCGTGGTTAGAGAAGCGAAGAAAAGTGTATACGGTGCCTGAATGTAATTTTCTTAAACACTTATAACAAATGTTACTTCTGCCACTCTTCTCCTGAAGACACAATCAGCTTTTCGTTCCGCCAATAAAACTATGAAAAAGAAAGACTAGGGGAGACTCTGTACATTAGTTTTCTGGAGAGAAAAAAAAAAGAAGAGCTTCAATGAATCCATAACGAAAAGAATGTCTGAACATTTCTTCAGGTTTTTTTTTAACTAAACAGCATGGAGTGAAAACAGCATTGATAATTGCGGTTCTAATTACGACAGGTGTTCTCGCCCCCAAGTTCTCCTTTCAAACGGCGTCATCAGGGAGTTACAACAACCGGTCCCAACGTGGGAGTAGCCCGCTCTATGGGACCTTGCGCCCCGTAGCTCGCAGGACCTTTCATTAAAGTTATTCCATCCATCCATCCATCCATCCATCCATCCATCACACTTGGAGCGTCGGAACTTGGTTGGCACAATGGCACTAAGTCAAAACGTAACGCGCACGCAAGTGAAGCTTTTGTCCAGGTATAGCATTACAGTTTTAAAGAGCACCACAACTAACCTGCTTTTATATTTTTATTTTTTGTTGCAGATTATTTCACTTAGTTATTTGCATATTTTTTATTATTATTACTCCTTATCTTTTCGCATGGCGTGCGCTTGCAGGTTATTCGCCACAATTGACCTCAGTAAACAAGCGGGAAATAGGTTGCGTCCCATCCTGTTGCCCGGTCCACTATCACAAGGGCTTCCAATAGCATTGAGAAGCGCAACGTATCCTCATTAAGGAATTTCGGGAACTAGTACATTTGCCCACGAACGCGCTCCTGAAGCGAAATATTCTTCCCCGGGGAAACAAAAGAGACAGTAGAAAAGAAATCTGGGGTCTTACGTGCCGAAATCATGATCCCATTATTAGGCACGCCATACCGGAAGAGGGGGGAGGGGGGGGGGGGTCTAGGCTCCGGAATAATTTGGCCCCTTGGCTATAGAAGTCCTATGAGCGATATAAAAATTGTACATGATATATAAACAGCGTAAGTGATACTTGAAAGGTGTCGCCTGTAAAATAATTCAAGCCCATGAAGCTATTCGTGCGCAGGTTCACATGTATGCATGTGTCAGTTTACTCGGGAATCAAAGCGGCCAGCACACAGGTTTGCATAATAGCGAAGGCGCCAGCCAACGAGGAACGAATTTTATATACCGAAGCCCTAATGTAGAATAGTGTAGCATATGAGTTCTAAATCCACGTAGTATGCGTCAACAAATCCGCTAAAGTTTTCAGAACATCCATGCCTACTTTTATTCTTGAGCCGTTGTGTTGTGAAGATGCGCATACAAGCAATGAAGCGTTGATAAGGTTGCCAATTATTTCTTGAGGGAAGAAAACAATGTACAAATGCCAGAATCGTTTACAGCCTAGTATAGTAGAATTCAATTTTCTATCCTTGTAATGCTGCAAATTATATCTACGACCGCGCAGTTTTCCGATGAACATTTGCTCCTGTCTTCTATACGCATGCAAGTCGCAGTTGAGGCGCAGGCAACGGTTCGTCCTAAGTAACCTTAGACAATGTCACGTGAATCATGCTTTCACGGCTTATAAGGACGCCACTCGACTAATTCCGAAATAGAGGCGCGTTTCGCGCAAACGCCAATGGGTCTTCGGAGGGGAAACGTCCCTCCGGCCCTCATTCTTCAACAGGCAGTGACGAGAGCGACGGGGCGGAGCTCTCACTTTGCCGCGTCCTTGTTAAGCCACAGAAATGGAGCCGCGTGAGAGGTTTGGCAAGGCAGCCTGTCCAGCGCCACACATTGGCCGAAATAATGATTTCTCAGACGACCTTTTCGTCCTGTAGGGCGCCTCACGTTCCACCATCGTTGCGCTAAAAGTCACGACAGCGGGAGACTCGTAAGAGAGCCTCCAGCACCTAAGGCTAACGGCGTTACGTGATTAAGGACCAGGACAAACGAAGAGCAAGCGGAGAATTAAGTGAGCCCTGCCGCGAAAAGATAAACGGGTCGCAGTTCGGCGGCGGGTATCAGGTGGCCTGCGGTCGTTCATGTTAAATGTGGAGGAGGTGCGGGAAATTCTGCTCTGCCCGCGCGATGAGTAACGATCTTGAGCGCGCTCCTGCCTCGGCTATTTTTGAAGGCGTTCCTATGAAGCCAAAATATCATTATCAAAGTACCGTACTTGAGGAGAGTTACTCGCGTGCAATGTGTTTGATAAATACCGACTCCTTGATTTGTGCACCTGAATAACGGCATTAATACGTGGATCAAATTAACTCATTTAAACTTATTTAGAGTGCAATACACTTGAGCTCCATCGAGGGTCAGCTTGGTCTGAGTAACAAGACTGGATCGTTTGGTGCTATAGGTATACAATAACTTATAACTGCAATGCAGCCTACGCCGGTATCAGCAGGCGTACGTTGAAACTATACAAATGAGAACAAGAATGTGGAGCCCTTGTCTGCCATGGAGAGGAACAAATGCGAAGAGGGTGGAATCGCAGTGATAGCGTGCCCTCTATATAGTAGATGCACGGATTGAAAGCGCAAGAAAGACACCACTCACTGATATGCATGTAGATTAGTGGCCAAGTCCCTCCAACGGCCATATTAAGTTCCCACTCCATACTCTCTTCCCCCGTCCGAGTGCTCCGATTACGATGTGTCCCTCACTGGCCTTATGGTAGAGAGCAGGCCAATCGGGTGCCTAGATATTACTATGTGTTAACGTTGTGAGCCGAGTCAGTGGCGTATCCAGGGGCGGCTGCAGGATAATTGAATATGCCCGGGGGAGGGGGGGGGGGGGGGTGCGCTAAAGAACCTTGAGGCATGGAAATAAGGCGGACGCCTTATAGACCATGAAATCATGACATGCAAGGTTTTTACCGTGGATACCCAGTATAAGTAAAATTGCCGTTCACCTCAATCTGCCATGAAGAGAGTGAAGAGAGACGAAATAAAAGAAAGGAAGGGAGGTTAAGAACAAAAATCTGGTTTGCTACCCAACACTGGTGAACAGGGCAGGAGGAAATAGAAAATAGGGCGAGAGAGAGCAACATAGCATGTGTACACAATCATTGCTGGGGCGCTATAACGTAAAACTATTCCAAACTTTTCTATTCCAATTCTGCTATCAGCCCTTCGCGATTGGTCAAAAACTTTTTTCGACCACCCCCCACTTCACCTGTCTGTCACGCGACGTCGCGAAAACCGCAATGCCTCCCCATCTGATATGATGTGCACACTGATTATGCGTAATTTGACAGAAAAAATAAAAACAGTTATTTCTGATTCGACCCCTTTTCGCCATTAGCCCTCGGCTATTGGTAAAAAGTTTTCGGGCTGCACCCACTTCACCTGCCTGTCACACGACGTCACAAAACCACACAAACTCACCGCGTCAAAGTGACGTGTACGAGATAAAGATGCATTAATATGTCGAACAAAACTGAATTTTTTTCAGAATAGCCGCAGGCTGCCCCGTTCCGAAAGGAATAAAAGATGGCTGCCGCCGATCGCTGAGACGCTGGCTACTCGCACCTGCCGGAGAGCATGGGTGTATTTGCGTATAATAAAACATCTTGCGTGACCGTGTAACGTTTTCAAGCACTTTCGGCACGTTTACTACCTCATTCTGCCAACTCTTCTTTGCTGAGGGTCAGTTTTAGCGTCGTTCTTAAGCTTCCGTTGCATGCCGCCGCGATTTTCGACCAGCCACCACAAGCTAAATAAGGGAAAGCCGACCAATCACAGACGTCGGCACCACCCTCTTCATCCGGTTATCGATTTTCAGTGCACTGGCTCTGCCTCAGTGAATCCCTCTCCACTTCAGCGTCCTCCTTGCATCTTGTCAGCCAATTAGATACGACAAGCCGCTCAGTGTAGGCAATGTTATTCGTTTTTCAAGCAAACAAAAGTGACCTCCTATGAACGAGGAGAGCGTTTGATTGGTCTGTTCAGACAACACTGCGGGTGACCGCCCGGTGCTTGCGTCGGTGGTTACGCAAATTTGACGTCAGGAAATTGGAATAGAAACATATTGGAATAGTTTTACGTTATAGGGCCCCTGCTCACATCAAGAATAACAGTTAACACTTGTTAGTGCTAACGTCTCTTGGGCAGCTTTGTTGTCCGTTAGAATTCTAATGTACTTGTAGCCCTCTATTATGGCTGCTTGTAAGGTCTGTACTTAAAAATTAATTTGTTCTGACAACCGTATGTCGTCGATACCAGCTAGGGCAGTCACAAGTGATTGTCTCTGTACACTGTATCGAGGACAGTCGCACAAAACGCGTTGAAGTGTCTCTTCGCAAACGCAGTCATCACAAGCAGCGTTGTCAGCCATTGCAATATGAAAAACAAAAGATTTTGTAAAGGCTACTGCTAGCCATAGCCGCGAAAGTAGGGTAGCATCGCGTCAGCAGAGGCCTAGTCCGATGCAAAGGCGCAGCGAAGAGTGCAGGTGGTGCAGTCGGTTCTTCTGAAAGCTTCGATCCTGTGTTCGACATAAAGAGCGTGATGTCTCGTGCCATCACGTGAGGTATTCTAGAGTCTGAATCTGATCGTGACAGCAGTATATTAATTCTTCTGCGCTGTCTTCAAGAGCTCACTGAGCAACGTTACCGGCGTGCTCGTTACCCATGATGCCGCAGACCTAGAAGCCATTGAAACGTGATGGTGTGCCTTTTTTCGGTCAAGGTATGAATTAGTTCTCTGATCATCAGTTGTTCGTGCGGACCGCGCCGCAGGGCTGATAGTAAAGGCTGCAGCGCCGCCTTCAAATCGCTGAATACAGACCATCTTTGGGGGTGTTCTTGACTGACGAGAAGAAGTGCAACGCGAAGACTTGCAAGTTCTGTAGCTGTCTGTGTCGTTGTGTGGCACTACTTAAGCTGAATGTGGTTATACTCTGACTGGAAAAATGGTGGCTCTGGCAGAACCATCGAGATTGGACGTCCCGTCAGTATAAATGTAGACGTGGTCGAGGCACCTCTGTTGCAAAAGGATGAAACATAGCTGCGACGCAGCATCCGTTTGTGTCGACTTCTCTTGTTCCTTGTGCTACTGACTTTCCTCATTAACTTCAACACAGTTTAGCGTTCAGTTCTCAACAGTGAGCGACCTTTATAAGCCTTGTGAATTCAAGGCTACATTGGGCGCGAACATTTCCTTACATGACAAAAATAGCTGAGAGGGATCAATCTAACACCAACACCGTCTTTTATTTTCCTTTCTTTTCTTCCGTGCCGGTACAATAAGACAACATAGCAGGTGACGCGACTCAGCAGCGACTTGCTCGGTTGTGAATATTGGCACTATGAGGCTCCTGAAGAACGACATTAATGTGCGTATAAGTCGAGACAAATACGCAGTTTCCCGGCATTCTAGACACACGTGGTCTTGTGCTAATTTTGTTATCAGCAGAGCTCCTCGTAATGTTTGTGCAGAAGGTCAGAATGACCTGCCACAAATATTCGTGCTGGTGGTAAATAAAATATGTTATCACCATTTTCTCTAAATTAAATGAAATTATGGAGTACGTTTTATGCGCCAAAACCACTTTCTGATTATGAGGCACGCCGTAGTGGAGGATCCCGGAAATTTCGACCACCTGGGTATTCTTAACGTGCACCTAAATCTAAGTATACGGTTGTTTTCGCATTCGGCTCTATCGAAATGCGGCCGCCGTGGTTGGGATTCGATCCCGCGACCTCGTGCTCAGCAACCCAACACCATAGCCACTGAGCAACCACGGCAGGCACCATGTTCTCTGAAAATAGCAATATATACTCATCTTTTTTATCCAGTGAGCGTAAAAGTAAATAGCACCCGAAAAGAAAACCATTAAAACTAGGACGCTTCCATAAACGCTTCCGCAGTGCATAAGGATAAGAAAAGAAAATACTCTTTTTTTTTTCAGTCATAAGCATTCTAAACAACACTCCTAAGAAATTATACCCTTTGGGATTTAGCTTCTCCCCCAACAACACTCTCAAACAAAACTACACCCTCTGGGTTGTATCTTGCCACACAACGTCATCTGTATTGTCCGCATTTCCTTAACGCTGCGAGCCCGGTCCTTGTCAGTAACAAATGGCATGCGCGTTATCAGCATGACATAGCATTCCCGACAGGAAAGTAGCGGGCGCGGCGTTTTCAAGAAAGAAAACGCAAGCAAGGCAGATGACAATTATTGTTGTGTGGCAGAGATAAACCCCAAAAGGTGCACATTTGTCTACACTATTAAAACGGTTGCACCCTTTGGTGTGTATATTTGTCCCACAACAATAATCGTCATCTGCCTTGCATGCGTTTCCTTTCCTGAAAACTCGGAACTCGCTACTTTCCTATCGAGAATGCTGCGTCACACTGATAACGCGCACGCCGTTCGTGACTGGTAAGTACCGGGCTCGCAGTGTTAAAGAAAGGAAATGCGGAAAAGACAGATGACGTTGTGGGACAAGATAAGCCCCAAAGGGTGTAATTTTGTTTTAGAGTGTAAGAGTGAACACTCTAAGGAAAGTTACACCCTTTGAGGTGTATATCTGCCACACAACAATAATCGTCATCTGCCTTGCTTGCGTTTCCTTTCTTGAAAACGACGCGCCCGCTATCTTGCTGTCGGCAATGCTATGTCATCCTGATAACGCGCATGCCGTTCGTTACTGGAAAGTACCGGGCTCGCCGCATTAAAGAAAGGAAATGCGGACAATACAGATGACGATCATCGTTGTGTGGCAAAAGGGTGTAATTTTGCTTAAGACTGTATGTCATGCTGATAACGCGCATGCCGTTCGTTGCTGTGAAGTACCGGGCTAGCAGCGTTAAAGAAAGGAAATGCGGACAAGACAGATGACGTTTATCGTTGTCTGGCAAGATACGACTCAAAGGGTGTAGACTTTTCGTAGAGTGAATAAACGTCATCTGTCTTGCCCGCGTTTCCATTCTTTAACGCTGCGAGCCCGGTACTTCCCAGTCACGAAGGGCTTGCGCGTTATCAGTGTGACACAGCATTCTTGAGAGGAAAATAGCGAGCGCCGAGTTTTCAAGAAAGGAAATGCAAACAAGGCAGATGACGATTATTGTTGTGGGACAAATATACACCTCAAAGGATGCAACCGTTTTAAGAGTGAATACTTTCAGAAACCACTACACTCTGAAGCACAATTACACCCTTTGGGTCGTATCTTGCCACACAACAATAATCGTCATCTGTCTTTTCCGCATTTCCTTTCTTTAACGCTGCGAGCAGGGTACTTCCAAGTCACGAACGGCATGAACGTTGTCAGCATGACAGAGCATTCTCGACAGGAAAGTAGCGAGCGCAGCGTTTTCAAGAAAGGAAACGCAAGCATGGCAGATGATGATTATCGCTGTGTGGCAAATTTACACCCAAAGGCTGTGCATTTGTTATAGCCACAGTGTGCACAAGCGCCTTACAATTAGTGGACGCCCTGCATCCAGGCACCACGACTCACCGGTATAGTCATAATTCCCAGTGAAGGAATGCTGGAGGCCTCGTCTTATATTTCAGCCTTACCTGATATATGAGACCATACGGCTACCAATCTATCATTAATTGAAAGCAAAGCTTTTCTTCACAACAAATTGGCTATGTCCGCACGGACCTCACGCAAGTGCACCATGCGTGCAGCCTCGTGACGAGAACCAATACGCCAAGCTCAGAATTGCTGCAGGTCCTGGAGTAGACACACCTCAGTGATCAACAGTAGCCTCCGTGTGCACCGGATAAGGATCTCGCCATAACTCTCCTCCAGCTCGTCATAATATTCTCTTCATAACTGTAGGTTAACTTATTCCCCGAAGTAATGCCTGTTTCAAATATGTGGCGTGTTCGTTTCAGCGATCGCAAAGACGATCATATCCAGAGATAGCGAGGAGCGGCGGACCATCTGCGTACTCAAAATCTTAGCTAATGATCTTATACCTCTATAAGTATCGTCAACCAGTGCATATATGGTCTGCGTAATTAGCCTGTAAAACGTTTTTGATTAAAGCAAACAGAAAATCATCGTTAGTATAACCATTACAGCAAACAAGAAGGCTGGTAACTGTAGCAGCTGTTTTGTATATAAGCAATAGCTTGGCAGTTTTTCCGGCGCAGTGTGACGCAGAATACGTGTGTCTGTATTTGTTGTCGGAGGAAGAGACGGCTGTAGGCCTGCGGACACACTTCCGATATTTGTGCACACGTCTAACCGAAAGGTTTCTATGACAGTCAAAGAGATCCGGCGTCCTATACGTAAATAGCCGAGGTGTGCACGTGTCTCTCTGCATCTAACTAGGCGAAGGTCACTCGAGAAGGGAATGTACACAGTGCGGATCGCTCCCCGTTCTCTGCGCCGCTAAGCGCGAAGAAAGGACCATGCTCTTTTCCGAAACACGAGCGGTCGTCAAGGAAGTGCGTCACGTTTCTTGCGGGAGCGCATGGGTCGCACGTAGGCACTAGGTTTCTCTCCTCGAGCAGCCAGCCTTCTTGTAGACCGCT
This sequence comes from Dermacentor variabilis, assembly GCF_050947875.1. Classification (NCBI taxonomy): domain Eukaryota; kingdom Metazoa; phylum Arthropoda; class Arachnida; order Ixodida; family Ixodidae; genus Dermacentor; species Dermacentor variabilis. The sequence continues at coordinate 270,176,984 of NC_134568.1, read as the reverse complement.
TCGGTGAGCATTTGTTATAGAACCGCCTCCTTCCACATTGAGAGGTCTTGGGTGGCACGGGCTGAATGCGAAAATGCATTGAGGATACGGAGAGCTTGCGTGAAAGCAACTGTTTTCGGTGGAATGAGTTGTTCGAAACTATCGCAACTGCTTGCCCAGACAGAGAGTATATCGAGAGGACAGGGAACGAGAGGGGAAAGAAACTTATTTGAAGGCAGAGAGGCTGGCCTGAGAGAGTAATCGCTGTGCATAGGTTCCGCTTATAAACTGTGACCACAGGATACGGGGGAATGGAATAAATGCGAGCTCCCGGGCTAATATAATACTAGGGGTAAGCAGAGCGCTAGCGTCTGCGTGCGTATCCATTATGGCAGCTAAAGTTGCTTAGAAATGGTTGTCAGTACATAAATGTTTAAACATCGCTTTTCTGTCATCGACCGTCCCTGTGGCTTCTTAAGGTATCTCTATACTTAAAGTGTTTAGAATTTCAAAAACAATCTTTCCTTGATGAAGGTCATCAAACAAAATGACTTACCGGTTATATAAAAAAGACTTCGCTGTTTTGTATATACATTCCGACGCATGCACAGAACACGACTTAGCCGCGAAGGTTAATAAAAAAGCAGCAGTGTGTGTGTGTGTGTGTGTGTGTGTGTGTGTGTGTGTGTGTGTGTGTGTGTGTGTGTGTGTGTGTGTGTGTGTGTGTGTGTGTGTGTGTGTGTGTGTGTGTGTGTGTGTGTGTGTGTGTGTGTGTGTGTGTGTGTGTGTGTGTGTGTGTGTGTGTGTGTGTGTGTGTGTGTGTGTGTGTGTGTGTGTGTGTGTGTGTGTGTGTGTGTGTGTGTGCCTGCGTGCGTGCGTGCGTGCGTGCGTTTATGGAGCAGCGATAAATGGCCGCAAAAGTCTTTGTTTAGCCTATTATTTTCACGGTGGTTGAACGATTACTGCGCCCGGTTTGCCTTTTGTGCTTTTAATCTTAGGCTTTGTGGGAATAAAGAGACTGAATGAGAAGGAAAAAAAGAAAAAATGCATGCAGAATGAGAAGTTTGCAAGAACTGTCATAGTATGCAACGCAATTCGCAGTCGTCAAAAGAGCACGTTCACTGAGTACGAATGACGTGAAATTTCTAGACGACGGAAGCCACGAAAAAAATCTTAATTTTCTAGCAACCTCAACGCATGCAACGCGGAATTCATCAGTGCATACGGGTGTGCCGTGTAAGGCAGTAAACGCAAGTGGGCTTGTCGATTCCAGGATGTATGCTTGCCGCACGAGGAAATGCATCTTTCTGATGACTTATCGTTCCATGGAAACTTCAATAGCTAAGTTAAATCGAAATAAAAGGCAATGAAAATCCAAATCATCCGACCAATCGCACGCTGTTCTTGTCTTACTGATGTCAGGCAGTATTGCGCTATGCAATTTAAAGCACGCCACAGTGAAAATAGCAGAACGACTATGCTTCAGGACGAATGCACCAAAAAGCGAGCAGTACAGGTTGACTGCGCGTCAAGGTAAAAACAGAGCGATAGAAGCAGCAAACTCATTTCAGAGTTGCCGTTGCATTTGAAGAGGCCGAAAACTGCTGAAACGCGACATTAATTATGACTCATTGTGCAAATAATAACTATCTACCTTCAACGTTGCCTAGCTAATCTACAAACCATGACGTCGCGCCACTATAGCATGCAAATGCTTAACAGAATTTGAACGCATTTTTTTATTGCTCTCTTCTATTTTGTTTTGCCTCGTCTTGTTAGGCCCTATTGTTCCATGGCGCTGTTTCTTGGTGCAGAACTGCTTCGGCGCTGTTAGTGGCACTTGTATTCATAACGCTGATTACAAAATGCCACTAATAGAAATCGTCTGTATTATTCTGTACTAAAGACTGCATCTAAAACCAGAAAACTTCTTTCTTCCTTTTTTCCGAGTTTGCCAAGTCGTATACTGTGTTTGATGGCTTATTCGGTTAGGTTCCTACCCTCCAGATACATACCGCCTGAGCGCCCCTTCGAAAAGGGTCCTGCGCAGAAAGAAAGAAAGAAAGAAAGAAAGAAAGAAAGAAAGGAAGAAAGAAAGAAAGAAAGAAAGAAAGGAAGAAAGAAAGAAAGTACAAATGGACAGCAACAAACAATAGGGGAAAGGAGCACAAGCGATGCAAATGCCGGGGTACGCAATCCAGCAGTAAGCGGTATGTTAGGAAGTGTTATCGAAGGCTATCATGTAGACCCGTAGACCACAGTAACTTCAGCAGCCCAGACGTAGTCTTCTGCGTGCAGTTCCTTGGGGAGCAGTGGCCTAGAACTTTGTTCTGATGGTAGCTACGTCTCTTGTGTCAAGGCATTATAGCCAGGGCAGATAAAATATTTTTATAACAAAAGTCCTGTATCACTGCTCTATATTCCTGGGACTCCACAAAGACGTGAGAGCGAAACAGTGGCTTCCTGTGCCCAAATCCACACAGATATATGTGCGAAACAGCCACTAGATTGAACAGGTTCAAGTGATTTGAATGAAAATTCGTGTGCCACAGTGCAAGAGCAACCTGCATACTTGGAAGCTTTCGTTCCAAAAACAAGCTAAGACGGGAATCGCCTTCTCCCTTCCATCGTGTCCATCATTGTTTCCGAGTTGTTGAAGTCTGCTTTCTGCGACCATACGCTATTTCATTAGAATTGTTTATTTGTTTTTTGAAATGAAGAAATGACGAAATGAAACGAAATGACGTGGGACGATGGCGAAGGTGCCGCCCAGTGACAACTTTATTTATGATCATTATCCTCAAGGTACATATGAATACATTATAGAAGCGAGGTGCGAAAAAACAAAAGCTACATGGAAAATAACACAGCCAATGTAGCACATAAAAAATTTACATTTAGAGGAAGTGGTGTACACAATAAATTGGCAAAATATACATAAAAACGAACATTAGAACTACATAAAATATGGTGAAAAGATAAACAAGCCTCATTAAAAAATCAACAAAACAATAAAGTACTTTTTTGAAAATAATAGAGGCAGAATTGCAGTGTTGCATAATGTTATTCAATCCATTTTTAAAAAAAGAAGGGGGTTTCAAATGTTAATTATTAATGCGGGTAGATTATTACATTCCGTGGACGTTCGTGGAAAAAAAAGGTGACTGTGAACACGTGACAGTGTTTACAGTCACCGAGTAGTTATAGACCTATTTCAATTCTTAGTGTAGTTAACACACTATTTGAAAAGCTCATTGTGCTGCAGTTAAATGCATTTCTTGTAAGCAATAACGTTATCTGGCCGCAGCAGCATGGCTTTGTTGCAGGTAGATCTACATCAACCGTAGTCTTAACACTTTCGCAATCGCTTAACTCTGCTCTTAACAAGAATAACATTGCTGTGTCAATCTTTCTTGATATAAGAAAGGCGTTCGATACGATCTGTCACTCCATACTGTTAGTAAAACTGGAATCTTATGGTATCGTTGGAAACGCGCTTCAATTCATCCACAGCTACTTTAAGGCACGAAGGCAACAAGTGGTAATTAACAAACATCATTCTGCTTTCGCAGATATCGTATGCGGTGTACCGCAAGGCTCGGTTTTAGGCCCTATTCTGTTTTCGTTATATATAAATGATTTACCGGGCGCACTTAACCTGTCAATAGTTTTGATGTACGCTGATGCTACCGCCTTAGTTTACTCAGGGGACTCCCTCTCGTCATTACAAGACACTAAATCTGGTGAACTGCTAAAAGTAGCTAAATGGTTTTCAGAAGATAGACTAGCCCTAAATACTGATAAAACTAAATATATCATATTTCACATCTAACAGGAAAATACTAGACTACAGTAAGTTGACTTTGGCTCTAGCGAACCGAACTCTGGATTGTGTATATTCATTTAAATATTTAGGTGTTACTTTAGACAGTCACTTGCACTGGAGAGAACAAATTAGCGTTGTCTGTAGAAAACTCGCTTTCAGCTGTTACACACTGGCCCGTGCCCGGCAATATTTTCCTCGTGCTTTGCTTCGTTGCATATACTTTTCTTTGTTTCACACCCACATGAGCTATGGTTGTGAAATATGGGGCCTAACATATAAAACTTACTTAACACCTGTAGGGCAGTTGCAAAAACGCGCCCTAAGAATAATAACATTTTCCTCTGTTCATCACCCAAGTAGCGTTCTGTTTACTGACCTTCGTATTCTTTCTTTCACGGCGTTAAGAAATTATAAGGTCACTTGTTTAGTTCACAAAATACTCAACACCAACTTTCCCTTACCCAACACCATATTTAACTTCCCACGTGCAAACACCAGGCAAGCAACTAACTTTAACTTAAACCTTCCTTATTGCAGCAATGTATACGGTGAACGATTAATAGAGTACTCTGGCGCTATAACTTGGAACACTGTGCCTGTGGAAATAAAAGTAACCAGAAATTTTTATCTTGTATGTAAACACTTCTTCTTGTCTAGCCAAATGTAATAGCTCTTCCTAAAAAAAAAGTACTTGTTCATGTAAAAAATGTTCTTACTCATTGAGCTGATATGTATTTGGTTGACCTGTACATGTACTTTTGTGTATTGGACCAGCTACTAGCCACATAGGCTATTGGTCCAACTATTTTGTACACATTACTTGACTTGTATAAATAAAGCTCACTTTTTGATTGATTGATTGATTGATTGATTAATTGATTGATTGATTGATTGATTGATTGATTGATTGATTGATTGATTGATTGATTGATTGATTGATTGATTGATTGATTGATTGATTGATTGATATCAGGATATGTTGACCTTATGCTGGTGGTCTCGACGGGCTGAAAGAAGTGGCGCTGGGTGAAGCCATATGGAACGAAGAGCTGTGTTAGTATCCTGGTGCAAAAGAGAAATGTCGAATTGCTAGCGACGAAAAGAAAGTAACGGAATAAAAAGGGAGTCCTTTATTTGTGTGACATTCGCAGCTCGTTGGTCATTTGACAAGACGAAGCAAATGGAGTGATTATGTTGTACATCTACTGCCTGCGTCTATTAATGTAGCCATATAGATGAAGCTTATTTGTTAGTTGATGTGGGTGAAAAAAGTTGTGACACCTTCCTCGATAGGCCACCAACCTGGTGAATATGCAGTTATCACCCTGATCACGAGCGGCGGGCGCTGTAACGTCGGCCCATGAGAAATCGATTTTACGAAAGAGAAGTCTTCTGAATGCAAGTACTTTGCCGGTGTTCGCAAAATAGGTATTGTGCTATAACAGTTCGTAAAAGCAGGAGCCTGTCAATGGTGACGTTGAATGCATTATTATCAGTGGAAAGTACATCTTACAAACGAAAATCTTCAGAAATTGGGCCACAGATGCACATATAATTCTTTTTTATAATAGCCTTCCTTGATGAATCAGTGCACGTGGGCTGAACAATCGCAAAAGACAGTGACATCATTGACAATTTGCCGGCAGATCGTGAGCAGCCCCTGTGCACAAAAACCTTTGCAAGTCTCTGATCGTAATCATGTGGCATCTGACTTGTAAAGAGAGCCGTAAAACGGATGCCCGCATAAGAGTGTTCTTGAGAAAAAAACTGCATTTTCTACCAGTTTGTACCTACCGAAATCAAACATCGATTCAGGGTCTATATACTGCAGGCATTCCTTCCCTTATTTCATATTCATTTCTTATCTTCCGTCCGGCTGAATGGCCGACCCAGCAGACTAATAACTTTAATGAGCACTCCAAGTTCACGCGCAAAACAACTTGGTGTTTACTTCAAAGGCCGGATGCCCGAACCGAAAAACCACTTTGAGCCAAGAGAAGTTCGCGAATTGTTCAAAGAGAAAGGACGACGGGTGGCCGCAGTGTTAGTTTGCTGTTTCTTGCTTTGTTCACCAAATGCCACGGCACGTACTGTCAATGGCAGCGCGCAGGGATCCAGCGGCTCGACAAACTTTATCAGCGCAGTTTGCTTCGGCGCTTCATAACGTAGCCAAAACAGCGGACAGTCCTGGGCTTGATTTTCCAATAACCTGCTTTTTGTGTGCTCTTTTTTTCGCTACGGGGCATATCAGTGGCACGAAAACGTCGCCAGCACCTGTCGGTGCTCGCGAGCCTCCAACAGTGCTCGTCGTCTAAACGTCAGCCGCAGCGTTATTGGGTCGCCTAGCCTTTTCAACCTTATATCTTTATATTTTGGCAATATCCTAAATTCAAGTTTGCAGAAATCTGACAGAGCCGTCTGTGTTCTCCACAGCACGTTTTAAGTTAAGAATTCACAAATGTAGATTTAAAAAAAAAAAGTGTATCAGGTTCACACACTAGGGCAGCTCCATTGTTTAGTGAGGGATGACACATGTCCACAATTTTGACAGAGCTCCAACTTAGCAACAGAATGTTTCATTAACTTTTCATACAGGTTATGAACATAACACAAATCTGAATGTTAGTCAACTGAGAAAAAACAATTTTCTAGGACTCTCCAAACGAGTATGTCTGTTTCAAGAGACAGCCAGATACAAAACTTGAAATTGCTGATCTACAAAGCGGCACACTGTCTTCCGCCTACACGTACACCTCAAATATTATAATCTCGCACAAAGTGTGGCGTTGAGGCAGTTTTCAATGCCGTTGCACAACTGCTTTACTCTATCCATACGTCCAGAACCAGCGTAGCAAACCTTACATCCTCTCAAGTTAACACGGCTCTTGAAAGTGAACACTTCACAGTGGACTGGGTTCCAGGGCACTCGGGCAGCATCGGCAACGGTGCGGCCCACAATGCAGCGAGCGAGCTGTTATTTTCTCGCTGATCACCCCTGGGCGCAGTCCCTCTCATTCCTGTGCGCGTGGGCACGGAGGAGGAGCGCGAGCGACTCTGCAAGCAAAACTGGAGCTGAAGGCGAAAGTACCGCACAATGCCCGCCCACCCTCTGTCCGAGGGGCTTCCTCGGGACGCGCAAGTCCTGGTGCACAGAGCCAGGAGCGGCGCAGCGCTCACGGAAGACGTCCTGGCTAAGTGGCAAGCGCACGCCGCTTCATGGAAGACGCGAGGGCATCGGAGACAACGCCTGCTGGACAACGAGGAGGACGAAGAAACGGAGCCGAACGTCACGTCGCCACCAGCGACGTGCAGTGTACGTGCGACATCGGTGCTCATCTGACAGTCAAGCAACTATTATGGGACTGTCCCGGACTCGCGACAGTAAGAGACAAGCACAAATCATGCGGCATTACCTCAGTGGAGGCATGGACCACGTTACCCCCTCAGTTCGATGCCCGGCGTACTTGTCAACTCTTTATGGGAGTTCGTGCGCGAGGCCGGCTTGGCCGGCAGGTTATGAACGTGCAGTGTTTTGTTTGTTTTTTTGTTGTTGTTGTTTTTGCTTTTTGTGTTTCTTTGTTTTATGATCCCCACCATTGACCCCCACCCGTGCATAGGCCACTCAGCCGTCCTTTTCATTAAAATTCATTCTCTCTCTCACTGATTATCGGTACACGTTCGCCATCATTTAAACTTTTTAAAACGAACCTTTCCTTGCGAACCCTGCCGGACTTAACTGACCGTGTCTAGCCGAATAGCTCGGCACAGAAAAGCACAGGTATATCTGTGCTACGCCTATGCTGTGTCAGTGTCCGGCTCTCCTCTCTACGCAATTCAGCTACAAAATAATCAGTACCTACATATCCTTACTGCGACATATACATACACCATCAAGCGCGTAATTCCTTTATTAAAGCGGAGCTTTCTTTTTCTCCCTCCACGAAGTTTGGCACGCCTGCTCGGTCTGTTTCTCGCCCAATAAAGCGGGCATCTCGGATCCCGGTGCACTCCACCGTCACGTGTGTCAGGCACGTCGCGTGGTGGTGGCATCCGCGTCTCGCCATCCTGCCGGGCAGGCACGTATTCGCCATGCTGGAAAAAAGCAGTGCACAACGCGAACAGTATTCGCGCGCATGACCGCGAAGCCGAATAACGGAAAACTTCTGCGATAGAATTAACACGTGGGCAGTTCCTTGAGGCATACTTGGACAGCAAAAATTGCACGCATCGTGTGCGTGCTGGTGTAGCACTTATTTGAAACGTTTCAATCAACGTTTCAAGCTTCACTCAACGTTAATTCCAACGAGTACGTGGGATTTGGCATAATTTTTATTATCTCCCGTGTTCCTTAATTAAGCCTTGGGCTCTCGGTTACTCTTCTAAAAACATTGCTCAGTTCGGCATTTCGATGTTGCCACATCTTCTAATGACGCCGTTTTACGGTATGTCTTGCGTGAAAGAGTATTCTGCGTCTTATTAACGTGGATTTCTCAAGCATTCTCAATCCGTAAAATCACGGCCTCTATGTTTTCTTTTTTTTTTTAACACAATAAATGGAACGAACCAATTAAATTAATATTAATGAAATATCCGACATGAAAGGTTGCGTCCGCTCTTCTTCAGTGCGGGATAAGTCGCGCTGCCAGTCTCTGCGCGGTGGCTTGACGGAGGAGGGATATACAGGGAGATATGCATGCTGCGATAAACCACAGTGCTTATACTGGCTTCTTGAACTGGTCGAAATGCAAACGCCACCACATCGCCGCAACTCCACGTCACCGCCGCTCTCGGAGACGTGTTATCCGTGCGTTCCTTGTCACCGCAAGCTGTCACCTGCGTTCTAACTTGGCCTCGGTAATCGCTATAAAGAATTTAATGTATTGAAAAACAGAATAAATTCGAGGGGAAACACGTTGGCGATAGTGCGTTTCGAGCCCACGATCCCGCGCTCAGAAGCCTTACCAACTGGGCTAGACCAGCGCCTCCTAGATAGCTGGCCTGTGCACTATGCTTGCTTGAACCGAAATGCTACTTGAACCGAAATTTCCGTTGCCAAGCCCGGCGGGACGAAGGCGTCTCAACGCGCTCGCTTGTCCACGAGGAGTTCATAACTCGAAGGACCGTTCGGCGGCGTTACATTGCGCATTAATGCCTTCGCAGCTTGTAAGAAGTGCTGAGCTGTCCTCGGAATTTTTTATTTGAAATATTTTAGCACCTCTTCTTCTGTTGTCTGCCAGAATAACCTTACCATATTAGGTCATGAGAATTGCAATTGTTTTCTTTCTTTCCGTTTTCTTTTTTAATTATGAGGTTCTACATGGCCAAAACCACTTTCTCATTATGAGGCACGCCGTAGTGGAGGACTCCGGAAATTTCGACCACCTGGGGTTCTTTAACGTGCACCTAAATCTAAGTACACGGGTGTTTTTCGCATTTCGCCCCCATCGGAATGCAGCCGCCGTGGCCAGGACTCGATCCCGCGACCTGGTGCTCAGCAGCCCAACACCATAGCCACTGAGCAACCACGGCGGGTGTTCTTTTTTCTTGTGTTCGTTTAGAGCGAAGCTGTATAACTCTCTCTACCCGCCAATGCATTTGTCGTGTCCACGGGCAGAAATGTGGACCGATCGGGCCGAGCCCTAGCGGAGATGACGTAAGCTATAATAATAATAATAATAATAATAATAATAATAATAATAATAATAATAATAATAATAATAATAATAATAATAATAATAATAATAATAATAATAATAATAATTAGAAATATAATGAAATAAATCAAGATGTTCATGTATTTTTCGTGTTTTTGCGTCAACAATTAAAAATTGAGCGTGGGCCGATCCCGGAAATTGTGCAACACCAAGCCAAACCACGGCGGAGGTGAAGCAAGTTTCAAGCACTCGGCCCTTCTTAATAATAATGATAGATAATAATAAATGAAATAAATCAATCACGCTGCATTGTTTCAAGTCGCTGGGTATACTGGAATCGTTTGTGAACAGTGCATGTACTCACGAGCTGGAGGCGTTGCCATATACGCAAACGACGAAATGTATGCACAACCATACACCCTTGACTCGCAACAGGACAATGCCACCAACTGCGGGGTTTTCTGTGCCGTACAAACGAAAGATGGAATTGTAATATTCCCTATTCTGCATATATCTCCAGTCACTCCCAAGAGTGATATCGAGAAATTGACGACCACGCACTTTCCATGGGTTAGCCTTGACGACACCACCCCTGTGATCATCGTATGTGACTTAAATGTGGACATTTCAGAACCAGACCAGAAATGGTTAACTCAGTTTGTGCTAGGAGGGTTTGGTTTGAAATGCCACACCAATCCAAGTCACTCAACTACTTAACAACGGTCGTTTATAGATTTAGCATTGGCCAAGATTCTGTCTAAGGTTGTAACCGAACCAATCAGTGAACATCACAATAATCACAAAGTTTTCGTCACTACCATTACCAAATGATGAAACTGAATGCATGTACCCTAATCTAACACTGTGTAATGTGCAAAAGCTTCGCCACCCATCCACCTTCTAAGAGTGGAATGTATCCTGAATTTTTTTTAATGACGCAATTATTAACAAAATTTATATTACAGCACATGCCCAATTATCAGCTATTCAAAGCACAAGTGAGAGACATATTGTCGCAGGAAAATACTGCAAGAATGCAAAGAAAGGGACACTGCACAAGAAGACACATAGAAACAGTGTAAGCGTGGTGCTGCGCAGGAACCGTCCTGTGTTTACATTAAAGCGCCTGCTTTCTATGTGGATTCTTGCGCAGCGCATCTTCATGCTCTTAATCAAAGTGTTCTCTATTCTTTCTTTCTACACCCATTACCCTTCCCTCAATGCCGAGTAGCAGGTCAGAACATTGATTCAGGCCGACCTCTCAGCTTTTATTTCATAAGACATACCTCTCTCTCTCCTCCTTTCTTTGTATTGGCGCAGTAATTCCCTACGATAACAATGAACCATAATCGTAACCCCTCGAGAAGTTCTCCTCAAGTGTGAGACAAATTAGAACAGCACGCAGCACCAAGCGCTGCCACATGCATTGGTTGCGGACTAGACAGGGAAGCTTCTGCAGTTTCTTGAGAAGGCATAAAATCTATGCTGCTTTAAAATCCAAACGCAGCTAGACGAACCCCGGCGTGGACGAACTGGTTTGACAGCAGTCATATGGGAACTGCTTGCTACATCTAAAGCGTCATTCTGCTACTCGAAAGACTACTTTGTGAAAGCGAAAACCGCATGTTGTATCCGTTCTTCCGTGCTGTTATCTCAAAGTGCATTTAAGTATACATTTCGGCTCGTTTTACTTCAAAAATTGTACCTTACAGTAAAGATAACTTCGTTTCGTTTGTGCTTTGGCCTGACAGCATCTTTCAAAACTTTGCTCCTCGCAGGCGCATCACACACTCTGGACTACGGGAAGTTCCGTACATGCACGACTTGAACCCCTCCACGTACATCGGAATGCTGTGAGTACGCACGCACGTGTCATTCCAACGGTCACCAGACGGTCAGCTAAGGGGCAGAGGAACAAAAGAAGAAAAAAAAAACACGCCACGCGTCGTTATGTGTTTGCTGTTGTGCTCTCTTCGCAACGCTTCCTCGCGCGCGTCGAGGGCTATCCTTTCTGGCGCGCTGTTGACTCGGGCGGTGCCGAGGAAGAGAGGCGGGTGGCGAAAGCAATCCGAGAGGCAACGCGTATAGGGCGCTGAGAGCACGCTTTGTTTGCCAGGAGGGCACCGAGAGGGAAGGCGTTGAAGCGAGTGCGCCCTTCTTCGACGCCCTGTCTCGTGCATTCCGACCTTGCTGGGCACACGCTTCGGCATGGGCCGACACGCCCGGGTAGTTATCGACCATCCAGAGCTAGGTTCAAACGCACTCTGGGCCAGTCTGTGGGCGCCCTTTCCATCTAATCTCGGCGAGCACTGCGGCTTGCCCTTCTTAGATGTTGAGTCCCGAGCACTTCGCCTGCCCGTTGTTAGTCGGTTAGGCCACCCCTAAATAGTTGGCCAGTGAGGAAGCAGCGAGGTAATGAGAGCGACAAAAAAATATCCGGGAAAACCAAAGCACCAAAGATACTAATTGTGCCATAAGAGAGACCGAATGCATTTCATAGCGCCAACGCGTATTGGCCGGGGCTGCAGTTGACAACGGCTCTTATTTCGCCTAATAAAATTATTGCAACGCTTTCAACGTCATCATTATTATCGGCCTATTTTATGTGCACTACAGAACACACGCATTTTCGAGCGATCTAAAATTACCCCTGTATTGAGTCAATCGACTCCATTTTATGCCTTCAAGTTTTCTAATGGTGTCACACAACCTCACCATATCTCCTACTCTAATAGACCACCGTTATCTACCCTATGCACTATATAGAGTATCCCACCTAACCTTAGCCAAGCTTTTCAGCAAAAAAGCATACTAAAAAGACATCGTGCAAGATACAATTATGAAACGCACGGTGCTCGGTCGTCAGACCTGTCACGACCGAGCACATTCAAAAATTTAATGGGGTTTTACATACCCAAAACCACGATTTGATTATGAGGCACGCCGCAGTGGGGGACTCCGGAATAATTTCGAGCACCAGGAGTGCTGTAACGTGCCCCTAAATCTAAGTACACGGGTGTTTCAGAACACCATAAGTTTTATTATTCTATCGTGCACAGCGTTTTTTAAACCTTTCCTTTTCTTTGAAAAGCTTGGCTAAAGTTAGCTAGGACACAAGGTATATGACCTGCCCAACTCCCCTTCTACCTCTTCGCTCGATTAGCATAACAACTACAGCCGTCTGCTCTCTGCTCCGTAACGACGTTTTCCTGTCTCTTAACGTCCAGGCCTATAACTTTTCGTTTCATCACTCGTTGCGCAGTCCTTAGCCCCTTCTCAAGCTTCTATGTTATCCTCCATGTTTCAGCCCCATAGGTTAGTAATGGGAGGCGGAGCAGGAGGAAAAGAAGGAAAGAAAGGCAGGGAGGCCAACCAGACGCGTGTCCGGTTTGCTACCCAACGCAGGGGGAAGCAGTACTGGGATAATTCGCTTTAGTATCGGGGGCTAGAGCCACCACTGGGAAAGACTGCCGCTGGCGTCGGGTTGACGTAGCACGACGGATCACGTGGACACAGCTGCCGCGCTGGGGACGTCGACTGCGTCGCAACTAGAAGAGAGGAACTGAGTACGAATGCTTTTTAGCACCATGTGAACCTTAGCCAGGCTTTGGTCCCAGCGTAGCTATAATCATGAGACAATGAAGGGTTCAGAGAAATAGTGGCTCGTTGAGAAGAGCTGTCGCAGGTATCCGTGCGCGACGAAGTTCTCACAGCTGCATAACGAAAGCATATTTTACTTGCTTCAGGCAGTTTCGGGCAACTATGATTCCTTGCGTCAGGTGAAGTTATCACGCTCTGTCTCTTAAAACACACATCACGGTGCAATCATGTACAGTGCTCAGCTATCCAAACGCGATACTCCTACCCCAACGCGGCCAGCGCTTTTTGCACCATCGGAGAGTGCAGCATGCGAAGATCGCCGCGGGGCCAGGTGCAGACACAATGCGTCACAAAGGCTCTCGCCTTTATCATAGACCACAGTGCATCAGAACCATTATCCCAGCGCTTAGCGTTCAGGTGGCGCAAGAGCCAGCAGCCATTCGCTCCGAGCATCGCGTTTCAATCGCTGTGCACTGCATGCGACGCACATACAGCATTAATCACGAAAAAAAAATCCCCACTCACGTGACGCCTGCGGCAGAAAGGATGCTCTACATCCACCGCTAAGGTTTTTGTTAGTGATGGCACTGGCTAACACTCCCAGGGTTCTACAAGGAAACAATAAATACCAAAGAATGTGGATGGGGAAACGGCGCCGCGGTAGCGGAATTGGTAGAGCATCGCACGCGTAATGCGAAAGACGTGGGATCGTTCCCCACCTGCACCAAGTTGTTTTTGATGCACTTTCATTTCCCATAATTTATCATTTCTTTATTTCATTTACTAAGCACAAGTAATTTCCCCTATGTTGTCCATGTTGTCAGTGTTTGTTGGCTTCTTATGATATGATTAATAAAAATCGCGCCCCTCGGCAAACCCCCTTTCATCTCGTTTATTACATAACGAGGGTCTCGAATCCGGCAACACTGATGCCTTCAGGTAGCATGTGTGGGTTTATTGACCGGTTGCCTACACTCAAAAAGATCATGTTCTCGTAACGCCTGCGGCAGAAAGGATGCTCCACATCCGCCGCTAAGGTTTGTGAGTGGTGGCGGTAGCTAACACTCCTAGAGTTCTACTAGGAAACATAAATACCCAAGAAAGTGGATGGGGAAACGGCGCCGCGGTAGCTCAATTGGTAGAGCATCGCACGCGTAATGCGAAATACGTGGGATCGTTCTCCAGTTGCACCAAGTTGTTTATTCATCCACTTTCATTTCCATTAATTTATCTTTTCTTTATTTCATTTACTAAGCACAAGTAATTTCCCCTATGTTGTCCTTGGTGTCAGTGTTTGTTGACTTCCTATGATACGATCTAGTACGAGTCTCTTTTCTATTTGACGAATGGAAGCAGCAGCACCTCTCCACAAAAGAGCAGTAGGCGCCCGCATGTGTTGCAATGGTGAACTTAATTGTTGATTAGTAGAGTAGTTTGCTGGGCCAGTTGGTGCATGGTGAACTTATAATGGTTTCCAGCAAGTACGGACGCGAGCAGGTCACCGGACCTTAGCTTCTGGTTACCGTTCATAAAATAGCGGAAAAGGCCCCACTGGAGGAAAAGGACAGGTCCCTTTCTGAAGGAGTTGATTGCCTGCTGAGGTGGCACGAAAAACAGAGTGGACGTGACGACAAAATTCTCGGACCTGTCGTTAAGCACTTGAACAGCCGGGAGCTGAACCTGGTACAGTCCGACAAAGAAGGTGGGTTTGTCGTGCTTCCAAAGGTTCTCTTTCAAGAAAAAGCAGTCCGTGCCATTCAGAAGAATTTTCGGCCAGTGGATGTGTCGCCCGAAACGTCAAAGGTTCTAGCAATAAAACTCCTCAAGAAACTGAAGCTTGAGGCCTTAGAAAAAGCCGTAAAACTAAGTAAGCAAGATGTGTTACGCGTGTTTTTTGCAGCTAAGACGCACAAGCCAGATATTCCGTTTCGCGCTATCGTCACAGAAGGAGAGTCATGGCCGATAGTGGTTAGTGGTTTCCTTCAGCGTACGTTCAAAACCCTCGATACTTCCGATCCTTTTGGCGTCCAGAGCTCCTTGCAAGTTGTGGACTGGTTAAAGTCAAATGAGATTTGTGCCAGTGCTGCGATGTCTGTAGATATTGAGGATCTGTTCTATTTTATCCCACACGATGACCTGCGCACAGCTGTACGTGATCTGATTGAAGAAAGTGGGGAAGTAGCTTTTATGAATTACTGCGCTTTGTCACTTGAGTCTTTTATGGAACTTCTCACATTTTACCTGTCAACCACCGTAGTGTCCTTTAACAATGATGTCTTCATTCAGAGAAAGGGTATTTGCATCGGATCTATGGTTGCTCCTGTATTGTGTAACATTTCTTTATCAAATTTTGACAGTAATGTAATTCACAGGCTGCAGGACAAACGTATTGTGCGAATTTTTAGGTGTGTGGATGATTTTTTAGTGCTTTTAAGGTTAAAATCCGATGATAGCCTTCAATCAAACGCGAGAAGGATTTTAACGTGTTTCAAGGAGTCCTCCTGTGATCTCAGGTTCACGTTCGAACTTTGCAAAGAAAACTTGATATATTTATTTCTGAATTTGATATATTTATTACTGAATTTAAAAGCGCAATGCAGGCAGTATTAAACGGGGAGCGTCTGGAGGGCAGAACAGGAAGCGCCGTCATTACGTCACACGGAAACGTCCTGTGATGAAGTACTTTATGAAGCTTGAATGATTGCATGTCACGACAAATACTGAGACAGCACGTTCCGGTGGATTCTTACTAGGCAAAATGTGCCGTGTAAGCATTTGCGGCCGCGTTCAGATTACCAAGCAAATATTTTACGCCAAAAAGAATGTTTGTAGTTTTTTTCTTGTTTCTGAACGTAACTACACCACTTTATTTACCCAGTATTAGGCAATGCCTGTTCGCTATAGGGCGGTCAGTGTCGGAACAGATACAGCCCTGTTCGCAAATATGTATTTTTCATCGAAGAGTAATTAGTTTAAACCACTGGCTTTGTTTTCATTAAGCAAAGCTAATCTCTTGCATACAATTAAATTCTAAATCATCATTCTCGCGTTTTTTTTTTGTACCCTTTCAGAGACTTCGACAGCAACCGTATCGCTGAGCTTACAGCCTATTCCATCAAGGTCAAGGCAGGAACACTGTAAGCCACAAGAGAAGCGATTATCTTGTTCTTATTACTTTATCGACGGCGGCAGCGATAACGAGCTCAACAGACAGCCGCATACAAATCGTTAACACCGGTAGTCACAACTTTTTCTCGATTTCTTTTCAGGATCCTCAATCACAACACCATTGCGGCCATACGTGCAGCGGCATTTGACGGCTCCAAGATTGCTGAAGTGTAAGTATCGGAACTCAGAATGCTTAGAGCCTGATCTGGAGATGAGAAAGCTTAGTCGGAGGAAACATTCGTGCTCTGTAATTCTCAATTTATTTCTCAGAGTATTGCATTGCAATTCTGAAATTGTTTTTGCCATGCATGTACATACTTGAGCAGTGTCTCTTCTAAGTGCTTAGACGCAGTTACCTGCCTCAGGTATTCTGGCTAGCACATATCTTTAACAGTAAAGGGGCTTAGTGAGGCGTTGTAGGCGACGTACCGCTTCGTTTACAAGCTTCAATAATCAGGGCTGAAATGCCAATTATTTATTTTCAGGAGACTGCGCGGAAATCGAGAGTTGGCGGTGGTTGAAGACGATGCCTTCTACGGACTCTCAAACCTCAGTCATCTGTAAGACATCAACACAATTTGCAATCTTTTTTTATTTTTATACGAAACAATCAAATGGCCTACAGAGTGAAATAAAATCACCGCCCAAGCACTCCGTCCAGATGGTTAACCGGCGGAGCTGAAACGTGCGTCCCCAATTTTTATCACTGGGTTAATCCTGACGTTCATTAAGCGACGGTTTGGTAGGCTGCCAGAACCTCGGTACGCAATTACTGCTTGCGCTCGGCTGCACGAGCCTGTTCTTGTCCCCGGGCTGCAGCATCGGCACGGCGTAGACGAGCTCGTTCCCGGTTCTGCTCGTGGCGTTGCTAATCGAAAGCTACCTGCTCCTCAAGAGTACGTATGACGCGTCGTCTAATCATTTCGGAGCCGGAGAGAAACTGCTGCGTGCACGCTCGGCTGGCACAGAGAGCAACGACGTCACTACTGACGCAGCCAATCGCGCGCCCCTCTTTGTTTTTTTTTTTCAAACATGCGGATGGGGTTGCGCCGGAAGAGTTTTCGGCGTACAGGCGACAGACAGACGGACGGACAGACGGACCAATCGGCTCGCCGTATACAGATTCGCTGTAAAAGACGGCTTCTGTAGCAGCGAAACGGATTCTAAACTCCTAGTGTCTGCGACGCCACGTCACGTGCACGCCCCGACGGAGCAGAGCGGTCGAAAGGGAACACAGTATGCCAGTATGCCAGGTGTTGAACAGTATGCCAGGTGTTGCGTCAGGGGACAGGGCATCGCCGCGAAGCCACGTCACCCTCGCTCTCGCTCTCGGAAGCCTCTGTTATCCGCGCGTTCCTTCTCCGCTCAAACTCTCGTCCGCGTTCTAAGTTCAACTCGGTAATCGCAATACAGAAAGTAATGTATAAAAAAAATGAATAAATTAGAGTGGAAAAACGCTGGCGGTAGTAGCGTTTCAAACCTACCATGCACCCCACGCTCAGAAGCCCAGTGTCTTACACAGTGGGATAAACCAGCCCCTCCTGGACAGCAGGCCTGTGCCCTTTGTCTTGACATCATACGACTTGGGCCGAAATTTCCATTCCAAAGCACAGCGTGACGAAATCGGTGACACCAAATCCAACGCAGCTTACTCGGTATCGTCCCCTTTAGATTCTATGGCAGTCGGATAAGGTAGCATGGCGTCACGGATCGAAGTGCACCGGCCTTGCGCTATCTAGGAGACGTTTGCCAAGCGTCTCAGCACGCTCGCTTGCCGGCGAGGAGTTCATACCTCGAAGGACTACTTAGCGGCGTTCAATTGGACATTAATGCTTTCGCATTCACAACTCATAAGAAGTGCTTAGGTGTCCACGGATTTTTTTTCTTGTCATTGTTGTTCTTTTGTTGTTCACTTCTAAAGCTCTGTTTAGAATTTTTGTGACATAATATACGCACAGCCATGAGCAAAAGTGCGTGGACCAGTGACGCGCCGAAAAAAAACTGAATTTAATCGTAATTAGGATTTACAAAGAGAAATTGACAAGTTCAACCGAATGTTTGGAATGCCAAATTATGGCTCTAGTCATTAATATCAAGTTATATTCATCGGCGGATAAGAAAAATTGCTTTATCGAGGAATACCTGGACCGTATTAAATTAGCTCAGGAATGACTCCGGAATTGGAGTGGCTCAGGGGAGTACATAATTCGTAATCACGTTATCGAGTAACAATAAATATGCAATACACGCGATTCTCGCATTCATTTTATGTGGATAAGCAACGTCGGAAAGTACCGCGCAGCTTTGTGGAAGTTGATTTGAAAGTACTGTATTCACTGTGACTGAAAGTAATGAACAGGAAGAAAGGGGGTTAACCGAGGGGCCCAATATTTATTAATCATAGCATAAGAAGCCAACAAAGAAAGCCACCAAGGACAACACAAGGGAAATTACTCGTACTTATTAATTGAATTGAAGAAATGGTAAATTAATGGAAATGAAAGTGGATGAAAAAAACAACTTGCCACAGGTGGGGAATGATCCCACGTCTTCGCATCACGCGTGCGATGCTCTTCTAATTGAGCTACCGCCGGCGTCATTCTCCCATCCACTTTCTGGGGTATTTATATTTATCTACTAGAATTAACGCTGGGACTGTTAGCCAGTGCCACCACTCACAAACCTTGGTGGCAGATGTGCAACGTCCTTTCTGCTGCAGGCAACACGAGTATGTGATCTAATTGGGGGAAGGCAACTGGTCAATAAACCCACACGTGCTACCTGATGGCATCAATGTTCCAGGATTCGTGACCCTCGTTATGTAATGACCAAGATCAAAGGGGTTTAACCGAGGCGCCCGATATTTATTAATCATAGCATAAGAAGCCAACAAACAAAGACACCAATCACAACACAGAGGAAATTACTTGTACTTACTAATTGAATTAATTGTAGAGCATCGCACGCGTGATGCGAAGACATGGGATCATTCCCCACCTGCAGCAAGTTGTTTCTTCATTTACTTTCATTTCCATTAATTTATAATTTCTTTATTTCAATTAATAAGTGCAAGTAATTGTACCTGTGTTGTCCATGGTGTCTTTGTTTGTTGGCTTCTTATGCTATGATTAATAAATATCGGGCCCCTTGGTTAACCCCCTCTCTTCTCGTTCATTACATAACGAGTGTCTCGAGTACGGCAACATTGATGCCTTGAGGTAGCACGTGTGGGTTTAAAGACCAGTTTCCTGCACTCAAAAAGGTCACGCACTCGTGACGCCTGCGGCAGAAAGGACGTTCCACATCCGCCGCCAAGGTTTGCGAGTGGTGGCACTGGCTAACACTCCCAGCGTTAATTCTAGTAGATAAACATAAATACCCCAGAAAGTGGATAGGAGAACGGCGCCGCAGTAGCTCAATTGGTAGAGCATCGCACGCGTGATGCGAACACGTGGGATCGCTCCCCAACTGCGGCAAGTTGTTTTTGCATCCACTTTCATTTCCATTAATTTATAATTTCTTCAATTCCATTAGTAAGTACAAGGAATTTCCCCTGTGTTGTCCTTGGTGTCTGTGTGTTGGTTTGTTATGCTGTAACTGAAAGTAGTTACGCAATGTACTGTAACACCACCGTTGTACTTGAGCTTATTAATATTATTATCCTTAGAACCCGCAACAAAGTATAGCTTCAGAATGTTACAACTCTTTCACGCACCTAAGGAGACTGAAATAGTCAAGAACAAGTTCCCGGGCTTTTTTCCCCAAAAGCATTTTATTTTTTCACAGCCTCAGTTCTTGTAATTTCGCTCACCTTTTTTTTTTTTTCAATAAGGGTGTCAAGGCTGTGAAACTGCGTTAAGCAAAGACGGTACAATGCATTTCCCCGAATAAAAGTGAGCTAGAAGTTAATTTTCACAGTGTTCCTGCCGTCCTGCACGACGAATGGCCGATCCCGCTGATAATGAACTTGCGGCCGCCACTGCCTAATGGTGAAGAAAATCCTTTTAAATATTCACAGGAGTGGATATGTATAATTCCGCGCTGAGCGTTTATCTCAGTACTTTAGTTTATTTTTTTAATATTTCTTCCCATGGAGAAGAAATTGCCTGGCGTGGTCTCCCCTCCCATCTGGGCATATTTTGCGCTGCTTATTTCTCTCTATTTTTGTCTTCATGTCCTTATCTCTTTGACCTTCATCCCGTGAAAGGTACCCAGCCAGAATAACTGCTGCCCGCTTCCATGTTGTTCATTTTATAGTTTCTTCTTTTCTTCTTGTGAGACATTTATTCTTTTTCTTTTTCTTTTGCTTTTCTTTTCTTTTTTTTTTTCAAAAGGGTTTACAACTCATCGCAGGTGCTCCAATCTGGTTCAATGTGCAGTGAGGGCTGTCAAGGCCCCCTTCGCTTGATAAGCAGAACCACCGACTTATCGGCCGAAATGTCCGCGTCACTCTCTGTCGAAAACTCCCCGTCATCTCAGCGCCTTCCCGAAGCGAGTTTTCAACTTTGGTGTACTTTACGCCCCTTGCCCGTAAGGCAAATATCATCAAGAAATGTTGAAACCTGACAATCTTCAGTTTCGTTGCGTGGGGGGGGGGGGGGGTATTGAGAGGGAGGGAGAGAGTTCTATGTCACTAACAATACATGAAGTGCGTAGCAATGGGCGCGCATTCGTGAATGCGCTTAGCCCCAGAAACTGCACTGCGCGCTCTTCGCAGAAGAAAGGCAAGAGAGAGAGAGAGAGAGCACGATGCGCCTCGCCGCACTTTCACGCCATCTAACTATTGTTGTTTTGCTTCAGGTGTTCTTCTATCAGGAAAGCTGCTTTCGATTTGCATCGCGCGAAGTTTTCGGGACGTAAACCAAGTGCGAATCTAGCAACTTTTTTTTTGCATTTGGCTTCTCATTCGCTCCTACTCCGTATGCAGAAAGTTTCAATTGACCTTTTGCAAAATTTTGTAACGAGGGTGCTCTGCAAAGCTCTGCTTTTTAACCAGAGGACCGCAGACGCTACTCTCGCATTTGTTTGCAACAAGGTGAGGGATATGCATCCTGGCCCCCGGACCCCCATAACTAGGCGCCCGTCTCCAACTACATAAGCTCTAAACAATCACTGGATTGGCTATGCCGAAGACCCCGCATGAAGTCGAGTCTCCTCAAGGGAAAATCATGTCCCCTCTTCCTCTCTTCGGCAAGCTAGCCTTCCGGAAGTAGCGTGTCGTTCATCAAGGCGCATGGAGAATGAAAACGCGTCGTGGACAGCCATCGCGAAAAAAAAACAAAAAAACGACCCTAACCACCCTGACAAAGGACGCAGCTACCGCACTGTCCTCTAACAAATTCCATTTGACTAAGTCATACAATTAGTCTCGTTGAAGGAGGTAAAAAGTAAAAGCACTCGAGTTCTTAAGAAACGACACCAATGAGTTAGAAAACTGCACATATGCACCAGCCTGTGCAAAGGAAATGTAGCCCACAGTCACACACATTGTACCTGATTGTTCTAAAAAGTAATGTGGAGCTCCTTGTCAGTACGGCGTATTGACGCCATGGTTACGCATGAATAAGCATATTTTCTCAGCACAGCCATACCTTTGCAGAAATTATATGCGAAGTAGTACTGCAGCAGCTACATGAAATTTCTAAAACATACCCAATACAATAAAGTGTGGCCCTGGTGGGCGTGCATGGTTTCTTTTACAGCGCGCAAGTGATTGAACGGTAGGAAATAGACGCCTTTTGTTGGTTCCTTTGATGGTTTTTTGCACGATGGGAGTACTGCTATATAGGTGCCCCTTCGAGCCACAAAATCCACCACAATACATTACTACCACATTCAAAATTATTATTTGTGTAGAAATTGTACCAGTATGAACGTTCAATTCAGTTCACATCGTAGGTGAAAGGTTTAAAGGTAGCTGGCCGTCGCTGGTGAATTATGGTCTTCTCACACGCCATTTCGTACCGATGATATCAGGCACGTACCCCGGATTTTTTTTTCTTCGGAGGGGGGGGGGGGGGGGGGAGGCAGCTCAAGGCAACTTTTTTATGCAAATGGGGGGGGGGGTACCTTTACAATTACAAATGTGAATAACGCTCATCATTCGCCATAAAAACGCGTGAACCCACAAAAGAGAAATGAAATAAGGTTACACCTCTCCTTTACTTGGCAAACAACGAACCACGTCAAATGGACTCGCACAGGAAAGAAGCGCAGGAAGAACACTGCAAAGAACAAGTAAGGAAGCGAAAGTGTTAAATAAAGATTCCTTCAGTAGAATAGAACTTAAAAAAAAACAGCAGTTAGCAACAAAGGCACACGGACCGCGCGGAGTTGTGTTACCCCACCAGCCAATCACAGAAAAACAAAATCGTCGTCATGCGGCCTTTTCAAAATCGAGTCGTACTTGATATCTCCGGACCATCTGCTGTTCTTAAAGAGCCTTTTCATCGGCGGAAGCAATGAGGTGTGCAACAGACATGGACAAAACGTATGGAGTCTGAACATTTCGCTCTTCAAAAGTCTGCGGTGCCGTTCATTTCACTTCTGAACCCGTTTTACTCATGAAACTTCACTGCCAACTGAAGTGAAACTTCACAACAAATAGTTGTAGCGATATATTATTTCAATTCAATAAAGAATTAGGCATTTGCTATTCCACTATGATAGGCGAGGGAAAAGGTGTAAAATTACGCGCTAATAATATCATTCTTGTAGTTACCGCCTTATTTGCGTAACAGAAAAAGTTTGAAGTATGAATTATTTGCAGCCTCGCGGAGGAACAGTGGCTGGCGGTTATGAGGGCGTGGGCGGGGCTTCATTGCAGGCTTAAGTTGTATCCGGCTATAGTAGCATTTTTTGAATTAGCTCTGGAAGGATTATACAGAAATATATATTTGCGTTTTTTTTGAATCACTCATTTACTGTTCTACCAAGTTAAGCACGAAAACCGACTCGTATTGTAATTTGGGAAGTTACGTAACGATGTGTGGCCGCCAGTCGAGTACAACCGCGTATGGTGCATGGAGCTGCGATTCTACATGCATAGTGCATACTGCACCCGCCGCGGAAGGTTAGAAAAACACCTACAGAAGCACAGCAGAGAAGTGGCTGCATTAGGCGGCTCGAATGATGGCTGTAGAAGCGTCATTCAGAACACATGGAATTGTCATCTACTTCCGGTGGCGTTTTCTCTACTTCCTTTTTAAATGAAAAGATGTTGATCCATAAATATTTTCATAAACAACGGTTAAATTTGTTAATTTTCGCTTTTCCTTCCTGCTTGGTTGTTGCCTTGGCTCTCTCTCTTAGTAGATCGCTTAATTTCTCAAATACCTGCGACACTTGTTTCCAGTTGGCAATTTTGCACGAAAAGAGCTGTACAATTAAGAAAATACCAGACGAGTTAACGGGTGACAGTCATATTGCCTGTGAGTTTAAGGGTTATTGCAGGGTTTGGTGATGGACGCTGTCTCGCATTATTTTATTTTCCACCTTATCTAAGGGTATATGGTTCCGAGGATCTGTCAGCGTTGCGGCGAGCCGTCACTCGAGGAAATTATGAAACAAAAAGAAAAGTTGAATAAAGGGGAAATCAGACATCCACCCGTTCGTAGCAATTGCTACAAAGGAAACCCAAAGGAAACCCAAAGGAAACCCAAAGGAAACCAAAGGAAACCCAAAGGAAACCCAAAGGAAACCCAAAAAAAAAAAAAAAAGAAAAGTTAATCGCAATTGGCATTTTCACTGGCCGCAACTCGTTCCACGTGCATACAGAACAACTGACCACGAACTGAATCCCTTTCCTGGTTCCTGGATCAGTCTAAACGAAGAAGGTTGAACTAACGAAGCAACAACTATGCGTGATACCGTTAAATAGACGGTGACAAATGCATCTGGAGTTAATCGCGCGGGCACCGAATTGATGAGAAAACTGGCCTTCACATCCCAGGACACGCCGATAACTACCGCCATCCAAAAGGAGTGAAAAAGGCAGCAAAATGTTGACCGCCGAATAGCTGTCAAGTCTCAACATTGATTTGACGGCGCTTTAGGAATCTGTGTGAGAAGTGGTGACGTGGGCGGGGAGGGGGGCGGGTATGCATCTTAATTTCGGAGGGGGGGGGGGGGGGCTTGGGTACGTGCCTGGATGACATCGATACAAGTCCATCATGAGTTCCTGTAGAAATTCGGGGCAATATCTCAAGACAACCACGTTACGAAAAACGCGTGATATCGAGTGAGCTCTACAAAAGAAGTGAAACTCGTGGAGCCGGTGTGGAAATGCCTAGTACAATAACCACTGTTACGTTTCGCCTACGACGCGCGGTAAAGCCGGCGAGGATACAACAGACGCCAGGGCTTCGTTCAAAGCGGCAGACATTTTGGCCCGTTCGGCGCCGCCGCTACGCCTCCCTGCCAAGCGCGTCCAGGCATGTTCCGATGCCACGTGTCTTCATGTGCGTGTGTGAGTGTATGTGCATATTGGTGCCCACGCTTGTCGAAGCGCGGCAGCCGGGGAGAGGAGCTCCCAACAACTGTGAAGCAAGGGGGTCCGAGCGGCGCCGACACGACGGCTGCTCCTCCTTCTCTTCCCATTGTGCCCACGCTTGTCGAAGCGCGGCAACCGGGGAGAGGAGCTCCCAACAACTGTGAAGCAAGGGGGTCCGAGCGGCGCCGACACGACGGCTGCTCCTTCTTCTCTTCCCATTGTGCCCACGCTTGTCGAAGCGCGGCAGCCGGGGAGAGGAGCTCCCAACAACTGTGAAGCAAGGGGGGTCCGAGTGGCGCCGACACGACGCTGCGCCACCTTATGCCATTGTACCCGAGCGGCACCGTCACGTGCTCGTCTATAGAGGGGTTCCTTCTTGCCCTCAACTGCGAGAGTATAAAAGCAGCTGCCCCCGGACGCCAAAAGAGGGCTCCGATTTCTTCTGTTGAGTAACGTGCTCTCCCGTCTCTCTACTTCGGTCAACCTGACCGCCAACTCTTTGCGATGTTAGAATAAACAAGTTGTTTTGTTGTTACCAGTCGACTCATGCTTTGCCGGGACCTTCGGATGCTTCCAGTTGTACCCCAGGCCGCCAGGCCAACGCTACCCTTGGGGCTTGCGACCCAGGTGCAACAACGGGCGTCAGCGCCGAGTTCCCAACAACTCGTGCCAGCGGCGCGATTACAACACCACCAGCAAAGACACATCCCAAGCCTGCAATTCTCATCGTTTTCATGGTCGGCGAACGACTACAGTGCTAGGTTTACTTATATATATGTAAGACTCCATCAAGGTCTGCGACCACAACGCCCAATTCTTCGATTCAAAATCTTGGCAATAAAGAAAACAGAGAGAACGACCATCGCTTTTCCATTCGGTGTATCCCTCTGGTCCAAGAGAGGCGCAGAAAGAGCTTATAAACGACGCTTGTTCATCATGTTCTAGCCTTGCGCAGCAGGTTACTTAGAGAATATTGCAAGATATCCTATAACTTGGTAGCGCACTTCCGCATTCGTAGCCTCTTTCGCTTCGGATGCCTGATTAAATGTCTCTCAAAAGGAATTCCTATTTCAGTACCTGCGTACAATATAAAAGCCTATGCTTCGTAAATGTTGTTTCTCCCTCTTTGTTGCACTCATCTTAATAATTGATACACGTATTTTAATATAAGCAAGTAGTATACAGTAGGGAATGTGCTCTTTTACGTTGTGCTGATGATATGCATTTTGGTGCATCTCTGCGAATATCTTTAATAATACAAAAAAGCAACAACCATCGCCCCTGCCATCAAATGGCGGCAAAGAGTGTGACACATTAAGTTAAAACAAATGCAAGTGACATGCAGAAGACTCTGCTGCCGCTTTATGGCAACGGCTACTCCGCGTAACTTGCCGTCAAAATAATGAGGCCGCGTTTTTAACAAAAATACGAAATGTCACTGGACGTTTGGGTATTCTGTATTAGTCAATAGCGTACAGAAATAACAGCAGACCTTCTTCGCTTCCATAGAAGTGCTTATCAAAGTGTTCTTAAACATGAATATTCATTAACAAAGTCTGCATATTGTCTCAAAAAAACGAAAACGAGTAAAAATAACAATAAATCTGGAGCCTTTGTAATGTATGGATACTTTTCTTCCAATTATATTCATTTCTTATGATGCCTCTAACTGAATGACCAATCCCTGCTATAATGAAGGCGCAACTTGTTGCGAGACCAATGACAAGTCAGAAAATATTAGAAAATTAAAACAATATCGCATATAAAATACGGCTTCTAATTGGTACGAAGAGTTGGAAGAGTTGCAAGGAGACGATCCCGAGTTAAGGACAGCCAACCAAATTTGCGTGTATGCTATCAATCAAATTATTTTTTTCTTTCGCACCACATGCCACCCCACAGAATACCACCCCAAGGTATAGTGCTAGGGAGGTTGACTTGACGTCCGAAAAAAAATAAGATGAGTGGGATGGATGGATGCTATGAACGTCTCCTTTGGAACGGGGCGGTGGGTTGTGACACCGAGCTCTAGTTATATTGCCTAATGTCCTACTTATGTTAAAAAGAGAAAAAAAGAAAAGGAAAAAAAAAGCCCGAAGAATTCCCATCACCAAACATTCTGAACCCCTATTCTGAACTTTGTTTTTGAATGCCTTCGTTATTTGTCGTTTCCCCACTTCCACCAATCTCCCAATCGCCTCTTACTATAATCTCTATTGCGGATATGTTTACTTTCCCCCTGCTGTCGCTGAACCTAAGGGCTTCAAGGAGGCCAGCGATTCCTAAATTGATCGCTGGGCAGATATCTTCACATTCTAATAAAACGTGCTCCATCATTTCCCTAGCTTTACCGCAGCAAGCACATGCTTCTTGTTCCTTCTTATATCTCGCTTTATACGTGCGTGTTTTAAGGCCCATCCCGATCTCGCTTCGAAAAGTAATAAGCTTCCCTTTGAGTTATCATAAATTGCTTCTTTCCTGATTTCGATTTTTCTTCTTAAGTGGTTACTCATTGCAAGTTTCTTTTCCATCGGCGCCACCCATGAGATTACCTCACCCTCTCTGACTTCCCGCTCGACGTTCTTTGTTGCCAAGTTGCTCACCATACCGGTCGCATACTTGCTGGTAGGCTTCCTGGTTTATTTCCTACACTGTGAATCAATGTTCTTTGTTCCGTACAAATATCTGACCACTCTCCCAGCCCATTTACTTTCTTACGTATTCTTCAGTAGTTATTCATAATCAATTTTACTCTGAGCGTCCCTTACCTCAAAACTTGTCCGGCCCATATCACCCTGCACAGCTTCATTTGTAGTCTTCCCGTGATCGCCCAATGCGAGGCGTCCCACTGACTTTCGGTTGCCATCGAGCCCTGATTGTGGCCCTGATTTCAAGCAAACAACCGTATTTCCAAATGTAAGTCCTGGAACCATTACATCTTTCCACAAACCCCGGAGTACCTCATACCTATTGTATCCCCATAACACTCTGTGTTTCATTATGGCAGCATTTCTCTCCCCCTTTGCTCTTATTGTTTTTTCCTGTGTTTCCATTGACCTATTAACTTCATTCATCCATACACCAAGGTATTTATATTATTTTACCCGAGGTATTTCCTGGCTCTGTATTCGCACTGTCTGTTCACTGTTCTTATTGAATACTATAACACTTGATTTCCTAATGATAAATTCCAGACCTGAATTCTCGCCTTCCGGTTCACGGATACTAGCCCGACGTTGCATATTACTTTGCTTGTTAGGTAGCAACACAATGTCGTCCGCATAAAACAAACCTGGAAGCTGCTGCTCTACTACTCTACCCGCCTTTTTGTATGAGAGACTAAACCCGATATTATATACTTCCTTCTAGCGCCCTTTCCATCCTTACCATGCACATCATAAACAGCAGCGAGGATAAAGGACACCCCTGCCTCAGTCCCTTGTTAATATCAACTTTCTTCTCGCTCTTCATTCCTACCCATTCAACGGAAATGGTATTTTCTAGATTAATCTCTCTCAAAAGCTGCATACAATCGTCGCCTAATTAAGCCTTCTCCTTTCAGAGTATAACACAAAACGTTGCGGCCTACGCGGTCATACGCTCCTGTAATGTCGAAAAAGGCCACATATAACGGTCTGCTTTCAACTTTTGATATTTCAATACATTGAGTAAGAACAAATAACTTATCATCCAAACGTCTACCTATTCTGAAGCCATTCTGAAGTTCTCCCAAAGTGCCATTATTCTCTGCCCATGCTTGCAGCTTTAATTTATTCGCCTGCATTGCTAACCTCCATATTACCGATGTAATGGTCAACGTTCTATATGAGTGACTTCTACATATTTCCCCCTTACCTTCCTAAATGTATTTCATTCTTCTTTGTCGCGAACTCTCTGGTATACGTCTATCTTTTAAAGTTTTTGCTACAGCTTTCAACAGAGCTTCCTTACTCTTTGGTCTTAGTTCCTTAATCAGCCTAAAGGGAACCTCGCTTAGCCCTGTGGCTGTGCGCTTAAGAATTTTCTCTTCGGCTTTCTTCCAGTAGAAATTTGTCAGCAACAGCTCCTTTTCCATCTTATTCTCTTTCATTCTCTTTTTTCCTGAAATGCAACATCGTCATTGCCATGGAAAGATTCGGCTGTTATTTTTTGGAATGTAATTAATTGCCGTGTTCGCTTCCAGTTTGTTTGCACCTTCGTCCAGGATATGTTGTATTTTTCCAGACTTCCTGCCTAATAAGTTTATGCGGTTCCAAAATAGTCTAAGTGCGACCTTTCTTTTTTTGTGTATTTCTGATAACCAACGTTTACTTTCACCTTTTATCTTTGCTTGAACCAGTATTTGGACCATGGATTTTTTCTCCCGGTATATTTCCCACTTACTGGCTACTTCATCCTGCGGTAACTGCGCATTCTTTGCCTGCCTGTGCTCTCAGGATGCTTTCTGTCGATCGGCGATCGCTTTTCGTATCTTCCTGTTCCACCAGCTTTTCGATTTCTTTTTTCCTTTCCAAATAACGCGTTGCTTCTCGTTCCATATTTCTGTTGTAATTAAACTGAGAAGCTTAGTATATTTCCACTCGTTGTTTGGCCATTTGCCAAGTTCTTCCTCGACTATTGTGACTATATTTGTTACTTGGTCAGCGTTCAAATTCACACTGGCCATTTTCCGCTCCTTGGTCTCTTTTCAAACTACATATCCCATTTTCAAAATGATGCGTTTATGGTCACTCCCAATGCTTCTATTCCCTTTGTCGTCAATGACCATTTGCCTCAAATTATAATAAATTCCTTCAGTCATCAGAAAGCAATAAATGCTCGATTGCCGGTTCCCCACATCCCACATGGTCTGCCCATCACACTTAGGCCCTGTATTCACGATAACGAGGTTATGGCATTGACTGCCCGTTGTTGTCGGTATAGCTATCTAGCTCCTGTATATGGGCATTCATGTCACCTTATAGGATAATTTCGCCATCATTCCCGAAACCCTTAGTATTAGCACTTAAGCATACCGCTAACTCTTGATTATTCTCACTGCAATTATTCCCGGTCCACAATTACGTTACGCCTAGCCAAGTTTTCTTTCCACTCATGGTGCATGATAACCAAAGACGCTCTTGACATATTGAATTTACTCTTTCCCATTTCGTTTCCTGTAGGATGAGCATTGCAACTTTCCCTCCCCTTCTTTCCGAGTTATCTCTGTTTCACCCTTCCTAAACATAATTCTCAATCACTGGCGGGTCTTCCGAGTCTCCACTCTACCCACTTTTCCTTTCTTCGGATGCCCTGCATGTTTATGAAGCATATTGCATCGCGACCTCTCTTTGTTGTTTCCCTCCTTGTCCTGTTATTGACGGCGATGCTATTCTGGCGTTCCCCAAGACCCAGGTCAGGAGCCAGAAAGATCGACACGATCGAAGAGATGGTGAACAAACTGACGGACAAGGCGGAGCGAATATTTGACATACTCCTGACAAGGCTGAACGAATCCGACACGGGACGGAACGCGCAGTACTCAGCGGTTAACACCCAACTCGCGGCCATGAATAAGCGAATCGAAGATCTGGAACACGGGACGATGCTGCTGAAGCAACAGCAACATCACCACCACCTGCCTGGAAGGGCCTGGGTACCATCGTCACAAGCGGTAAGCGCACCGGCCATCCTCGCCAGCGACACCAACGCCAACACCACCTGCGCCGGGGCAGGAGGGACGCACGGACAGTTGTGTCCCCCCAACACCTCTGCATAATAATCATGGCTGTGTACCGCAAGTCCGACAACAGACAGTGGAATTGCAGGGGCTTCAAAAACAAGAAAGCAACGATGGTGCAATACATGAAAACGCTTGCCAATAACAAACTTCCTGTCGTGATTGCCTTGTAAGAACCTTTCGACCGGGCCCAGCTCCCGGGTTATGTGCCGTGCGGTCCCCCCTACGAATCCATGGGGAGGGACATCAGGGTGTGCACCCTGGTTAAGCGCGGGACGGCCTTAACTCGTGCTCCACGAAGAGTCGACATAGACCATGTACTGATCGAAGTCGTGCCGAGTATTGGAAGTAGGAAAACCGGCCTTTTCGTGCTCAATGTATATAGCTCCCCCTCGCAAAGATACCGCACTCACACTTTCGACGCCCCCTTTCGCGAAGCGACGGCCAAGGCCGCCTCCAGTCCCTTGCTGATATGCGGAGACGTCAATGCGCCGCACACGCAATGGGGATACGGAGCCGACTCGCCGAAAGGGAAGAGGCTAGCCGGACTGATGGACGAGCTCGGCCTGACTGTACTCAACGAACCTGCTTCGCACACCAGGATCGGACAGGGAGTATGCCGCGACACATCCCCCGACCTCTCCGTCTGGTCAGGCGCGGGCGTGGTCACTTGGTCGAACTCCTTCGAGGACCTGGGGAGTGACCACAGGATCCTGTGCGTGACCGTGGGAGAGGATGAAAGCGAGGAGGACGTCTGCCGAAAGGCGAGAATCGTAGACTGGGACAGATTCCGGAAAAATAGAGAGCAAGACAAGAAGGAGGGCCCGATCGAAGACATCAGCGAATGGTGCAGAGTACTACTCGCGGACGCAGAGAAAGCCACCGAGGAGATCGAATGGACGGATTGGCGACAAGAACCACCCAAAGAAGAGGCAGACAGATCCCGCGGAGCCGTAGACGACGGCGCTCCCCAACCGTCCAGAGTGGACAGCCGGCTGGCACATTCTGTTGCGGCCAAGAAATCCATGCAACGGAGAGCGAGTAGGCAAAAACTCAATAGGAAGATACGAAAGAAGATCGCCGAAATCAACCGGGAGATCAAGAGGCATTGCGCCCACCTGTGCGAGCAAGAATGGCAGGAGCTGTGCGACATGATGAACGGGAACATGAGCGCTTGACGCACCTGGAAGATTCTCAGGCACCTGCTCGACCCGGCAAGCACCAGAACGGCGACCCGTACAGAGATGGCCAAGCTGCGACACAAGTACAAGGACGACCCTGAGGCCTTCGCGGAAGAGATCGTGCGGACGCACCTCCCACGCCCGGAAGGGCGGAGTCACCCAGAGTACCGCGGGGCTCCCAACGAGAAGCTGGACGCGGACTTTTCCGTGCAGGAAATTAGAACGGTCCTCCAGCTACTGAAGACCAACTCGGCGCCCGGTCCTGACAGGATCACCAACAAAATCCTGAGGAACCTGAACGACGACGCCATCGAGAAGCTCTGCGAGTACATCAAAGCGTGCTGGATGGAGGGCCGAATTCCGCAAGAGTGGAAGACCACGGACGTTATACTGATACCAAAGCCGGGCAAACCGCTGGAGGTCCGAAACATGAGGCCGATCTCCCTCACGTCCTGCGTCGGGAAGGTGATGGAGCATGCCTGCCTTAACAGGGTGACGACGCTGCTCGAGAAGCAGGACGCCTTCGGCCCCCACATCATCGGTTTCCGGAAGGGACTTTCAACGCAGGACGCCATGCTGCAGATCAAGGAACAGGTCGTGAACGCTCTGAGCACGCACGTGCGCGCCCTACTCGGGCTAGACCTCAAGAGCGCCTTCGACACTGTGAAGCACATGGCCATACTGGACAAGATCAGCCGACTCGATCTCTGGGCGAGGTTCCACCGATATGTCAGCAGCTTCTTGAATGGGTGCGAGGCGACAGTCAAGATCGACGGGGCCCCGCCACGAACGGTCCGAATGGGTGGTGCGGGAACGCCGCAGGGCTCCGTACTCTCCCCCATGCTTTTCAACCTCGTCCTGATCGGCCTGCCGGAGCGTCTTGACGCGATAGAGGGCATCAATCATACGATATACGCAGATGACGTGACGGTGTGGACGACGGAGAACACGAGCGTCGGCGAAATGCAAGACCGACTGCAGCGGGCCGTCCGAGAGGTGGAGCGGCACCTCGAAGACACGGGACTTGTCTGCTCACCCGAAAAGTCGGACATACTGCTCCACAGGCCACGCAAGAAAGGACCCCTTCCGCAGGCCATGCTAGACGCCCGTCGTTTGGGCGTCCACGTCACGACGAGGGAGGGGACCCGAATACCGACGGTGTCCAAGTTGCGAGTGCTCGTCCTGTGGCTGGAAGAGAACGGTGCCAACCGCGAGCTGGTTGCCCGACTGCAGAAGAAAGTGGCCGCCGCCACACACCTCGTGCGGCGGGTCGCCAACAAGAGGAAAGGAATAAAGGAACACAACGTTACGAGGCTGATACAGGCGTACGCGCTGAGCCACATAGCGTACGTCGCCGCGTACGCCGACTGGAACAGGAGCGAAACCGACAAGCTGAACGTGGCGATCCGCAGGGCGTTCAAGACCGCCCTGGGAGTACCCCAGTACACGCCAACCCACAGGCTCCTCGAGTTGGGCGTACACAACACGCTCGAGGAGATCGCCGAGGCTCAGAGAATTGCGTAGATGGAGAGGCTGTCGAGCACCGTAACGGGAAGACGAATCCTCGACTTGCTCGGGATTCGATTTTACGAGGCGCGTGGACTGAAGGAATCACTGCTACCGGAAGTCAGGGACACCATACAGACGGAAAACATGCCGAAGAATATGCACCCGGTGCATGACGTGCAAAGACGTATACGCAGGGCGGTAGCAATCCTCGAGAAGCATGGAAGACAAGAAGACGTCCAGGACTTCGTCGATGCAGCCAGGTACCCCCGGCCAGTCGGTGACTCTGATGGTGACGAGGAACGTCGACCACCACCGCCGCTACAAGGGAATGTGCGAGACGAACCGCAGTTACCGGCACCACCATCACTACTGCTACTACGACAAAAACGGCAGCAGCAACAACGGCAACATCGACACGGCCGGCCCACGGCGGCGGCGCCCGCCTTCTCCATGACAGTCGTAGATACAAAGGGAACGATCCGAGTCACGGCATCAGCGAGGCTGCCGTCGGCCGAAGCAGCGGAAGAGATGGCCATAGCCCTCGCGGTACTCCACGGAGGTGCGGAGGATAACCTGATCATCAGCGACTCCAAATCAGCGATTCGGAACTACACCAAAGGTTGGGTGTCCGCGGATGTGGCGCGCATGCTAAACGCCCGGGCCGGGGACTTCGGATCCGGCACGATTACAAACAAGTCCCTCAAGTGGTTCCCCGCGCACGTCGGGTAGCTTGACAGTAACAACAACAGCCACGTCAATAATGACACCAACAATGCTAACGGCCGAAGACGCACCGACACTCCACCCAACCACAACGAGCGCGCCCACCTCGTCGCGAGGCAGCTTACCCGCCGCGACGCGGTCACCCAGAAGGCAGCCGCTGCCGTTGTTGTGCGGGACCCCAACGGAGGAGTGACGGCGACGGCGGCGGCCACCCCGTCTGGCGCGGCCGCTGTCGTTACCAATACAACACAAATCGCGGCGGACGGAGATGGGGATCACGCGGACGCCGACTGCGATGTCAAGGAGTTTCCGGCAACGTACAGAGAGGTGCTTGGTCATTATAGGGAAGAACGAAGAAAATATCCACAACCCCACGGGCGCCTAGACAGGCCCCAGGCGGTAGACCTGAGACGGTTGCAGACGGGCACTTTCGCCAACACCTACCACCTGCACCGCCTGTGGCCCGCGCCGCACCCCCCGGCTGCCCGTGGTGCGAGCACGAACGGGCCGTATGGCCCATGTGCTTTGGGAATGCCAACGCCACGTGGAACAAGGACAAGGAGGAAGGGGGAATACAACAGCAGAACCCTCTGAAGCGGGGCGCCTCACTGAGAGATGGCAAGCCACCCTCCTCAGCGAGGCACCTGAAGACCAGGAGTGGGCCGTCCAGCGGGCCAGAGCCACTGCCGAGGATCTCGAAATATTTTCCTCAGGCGATGGACCCCTGGCAGCCTAGCCCCGGGCACCAACATCAATAACCGTTGGACAAATAAAGTTTATTCCTATCCTATCCTATCCTATCCTAGGGTACCTTCTTTCCCTGCAAAGAAGGATATATAGGCTGTCATCTGCGGCGATAAAACAGATCCCATTGGAGATTTCACGTACTTCATACGCTGACTCCATCCATATTTACACGAATGGTTGGGTCTCGTGAAATTCGACGGGTGCCTTTGTTGGGGCATCAAATCGCCGCTCGTTGCGGCGATGTGGAAAATATCTTTTGTAAAACATCTTGCAAATGGGCACTATTCTGCTACTTTAAGGCTGTCCTCCAAAGCCTGCGAAGTCTAAGACGGGTAAAATACGACCAATGGGTGTCCCAAACCACCAATATTTGCCATTGCGTTGCTGATAGAGGGCATGATACAATCTTTCATTGGCTGACGGGACAGCATGGCATTTTTGGTAACCACTTTGCCGATGACGCCGCCTGATGTGCCCACGTTGGAGCGCCGACACTCCTTATACCATCATCAAGAGGGGACGCTGCAAGAGACCTTCACCATTTCGCACGTGATATCACGTTGAGTCGATGGAATGCTCCGCAGAACACCAACCGCCGTTTACACAGCCTCTATTTTTAATTAATAATGTGGCTACCAACATATCTTTCACGATGTGGTGCAACACTGCTGAACTCATAAGCAAATGTACACCCTTTGGGTCGTACCTTGCCACACAAAAATAATCATCTGTCTTGCTTGCGTTTCCTTTCTTGAAAACGCTCCGCTCGCTACTTTCCTTCGAGAATGCTATGTCATGTGAATAACGCGCATGCCGTTCGTGACTGGGAAGTACCGCGCTCGCACGTTAAAGAAAGGAAATGCGGACAAGACACATGACGATTATTGTTGTTTGGAAAGATATGGCCCAAAGGGTGTAATTTTGTTTTAGACTGTGCGTCGGCTGCCAGTCGGAGTAGCTTTCGCTAACTCGTACAGCTTTATCACACTGGAATGACTGAATCATCCATGTTCGCTAAGTGCAGATGTGACAAGACCATCAATCACCTCGTGTGCAACTCTTCCCGCCAAACTCGCCAGTGTGTCTTGAGGAGACTCCACGATTTTACAGAAGCAATAGTCCTGGGAGCCTGGAGTCGCAGCTCATCAGCGGAGAAGCCATACACTCTAAAAACAGTTGCACCCTTTACGGTGTATATTTGCCACACAACAATAATCGTCATCTGTCTTGCTTGCGTTTCATTTCTTTAACGCTGCGAGCCCGGTACTTCCAAGTCACGAACGGCGTGCGCGTTATCAGCACAACAGAGCATTCTCGACTGGAAAGTAGCGAGCGCAGCGTTTTCAAGAAAGGAAACGCAAGCAAGACAGATGACGATTATTGTTGTGTGCAAGATACGACCCAAAGGGTGTACATTTAAGAGTGTACGAGCTCTGCTACAGCACATGAAGGCGTAGTGTAAGACACACACACGCACACACACACACACACACACACACACACACGTATATATATAATATATGTGTGTGTGTGTGTGTGTGTGTGTGTGTGTGTGTGTGTGTGTGTGTGTGTGTGTGTGTGTGTGTGTGTGTGTGTGTGTGTGTGTGTGTGTGTGTGTGTGTGTGTGTGTGTGTGTGTCTTACACTATGCCTTCATGTGCTGTAGCAGAGCTTCTACACTCTTAAATGTACACCCGTGCGTGTGTGTGTGCGTGTGTGCGTGTGTGTGTACGTGTGTGCGTGCGTGTACGTGTGTGTGTGAGTGCGCGCGCGCGCGAGCCCACGCATTCGCATTACGCGTACGATGCACTCACCAATCGAGCTGCCGCGGTGCCGTTTTCCCATCCGCTTTCTGGGGTATTCATGTTTATCTACTGCCCTCTTAAACAAATGTACGACACTTTGGATCGTATCTTGCCACGCAACGATAATTGCCATCTGTTTTTCTTGCGTTTCCTTTCTTTAAAACGCTGCACTCGCTACTTCCCTTTCGAGAATGATCTGTCGTGCTGATAACGCGCATGCCGTTCGCAACTTTTAAGTACCAGGCTCGCACCGTTAAAGGAAGGAAATTCGGACAAGACAGATGCCAATTATTCTTGTGTGGCAAGATACGACTGAAAGGGTGTAATTTTTCCGAAGGGTGTCGAAGTAGCCATGGAAGTGTTAGCCAGTGCCACCGCTCACTGCTTTGGCGGCGAATGTGGAACGTCCTGTCTGCCGCAGGCGTCACGTCTACATGAACTTTGTTTGGGTGAAGACAACTGGTCAATAAACCAACACTTGCTACCTAAAGGCATCAAAGCTGCCGGATTCGAGACCCCTGCTATCGCTACGTAATGAACGAGAAGAAAGTAAACGAAGGGGCCCGATTTTTGCTAGTCTTATATCATAAGAAGCCAACAAACAATGACACCAAGGACAGCATAGTGGAAATTATCTGCAGTTCTTAATTGAATAAATTGAATGATAAATAAATAGGGGATATATATATATATATATATATATATATATATATATATATATATACCCCTATTTACTTATCATTCAATTTATTCAATTCAGAACTGCAGATAATTTCCACTATGCTGTCCTTGCTGTCATATATATATATATATATATATATATATATATATATATATATATATATATATATATATATATATATATATATATATATATATCACCTGTGGCAGATAGCACAATTCTAAGCCTTGAACGAAATTACTCGTCGAGGCGGGCATTACTTTCCCGCGCAACCAAATGGGTAATTGGAAAATTAACGAAATTGCAATAATTATGTCTATACTGATCAATTCGTAGCATAGAGAGAGAGAAAGACATCAAAGAGAGGAAAGACAGGGAGGTCAAACAGACATGCATCCGCTTTCCTACCCTACACTGGAGGTAAAGGAAAGGGGGAATAGAAAGAGGAAAAGAGGAAGTGAGTGAGCAATGAGTGCATGTGCGAGGGAGGGATCCACAGTCACAGTATAAGCAGTCCATCAAACCATTGCACTTCAAGTACTGTACTAGTGCACGAACCGCTTTTTGGGTGCTAGTGACGGACGTGGCCACGGTTGGAGTATCTACGCCTCAGAGAACTGCCTCTAGTCCAATCAGTTTGTAGTTGTCCATAGCAGATATTGCAATTTACGAATTATAGGTAGTTAGTTTGCAATGCATGTGGATTTGGAACGAATTCTGAGCATGGTACCGGTTTCGAGATATGCGCCGTCAGACTTGCGGTAAAAATGCACTGTTCTTCCATTTTTTAAGGAAGGCGCTGTCTAATGCATTGAAGCACAAAAGTAATTGGAACGCTAGTGTGTTTCGTCGCACACTTGGAAAATTACTATTCCGAAACTGGTGCCACCGTGAGAATTCCCCTCAACTTGATACGCCTTGCGAACTCGCAGGCTACAATTCGTAAATTGCAATATGCATCGCGACGTAATTAATTAAGAACTGAATTAATGTAATTATGTTAATTCTTCAATTAAGCATTTTGATTTTTCGTAGAAGTACTGCTCGTCTCATCGATTAATTTAGTTCAAGTATTCGAGTTGTGCTATCTGTCACATGTGATTTTAAATCATTTGGTGCACCCGCTATATACTCTTTAGGTGTGGACACGTCGCGACAGATGCCGCGGTGTCCAAACAATGTCTCGTCACACTTCCCTTAAACAGACCAATGATCACAGCGCCATCCGGCGAAAAATCGGCGCAACGTACCACCGAAAGGCACAAAGAAAGGAAAAAGGTCTTGTCGCCATGGCAACTGGCGGGCGTAGCAATGGACGTAGTCCGCTCGCTTATCGCACGCAGGACCGGCGCCACCATTTCTGCTGTGGCAGTGCCTCGGTGTTAATGGTTGCTCGTGGGATGCGCTTGAATAGCGCCCCAAAAAGCACGTCTTTTTAGTAGCTCCTAGAATAGAATCCTTTCAGTGATCAGTGATGTCGCACGAACGCGCGCGCAATCGACGAAGTTCTGACAAAAAGCATAGTCATGCCATTTCATTCGTTGCGCAAGACAAGAGCGTGCAGAAAACGACGTCAAAACAGTGGTCATTACCATAGAAAAGCATTGCCCCTTTCACGTGGCAGACCCATAATGGGAGAGCCATCTCGACGCCCTGTTTTATCAGCCCTTCCTGCAATGCGCGCTATCCATACCTAGAGACTATATATTACACCGCGGGTGATGGCCACAGATCTGGACTAATCTCTCTCCCTCGCTCTTTCATTCCCTTTCCCCTCCCATCGTCTAGGCCATCAAACTGGACTAAGCCTAGTTAATCTTACCGCCTTTCTTATTTTTTTTTCTCTCTCTCTCACTCTCTCTATGCTACCTAAATGGTATAACTACTCCATCGTCTTCGGTTACATAAAAGTAGCAAGCCATGTTTGAAGCAGTGTGCTTTGTAAGAGCATGAATACAGACATGAACGTGGGTCACCCTTAGAACGACCAGACACGCTTTTTGACTGATCGTGAGCGCGCAGGCCAAATACAAAAGACGACGAACAAGCGTGCGGTATATCGGGAAGCTTTTCAATATTCGTCAGCGTAAGGCGTGCGCTTCGCGTGAGCAATACAGAGAGTCCTATAAATGGGCAGCCCTCTGCGATTCAAAGCCGGCTTACAATGTATACAGTCGTTTCTTCGAAATGGAACTGACGATCGAATGACGTGTGAAATTGTGGAACTTATCTTTCACTTGACAGACGCACTGAGCAAGCTAGAGGAAGCAATGGCGTAGTTACTTTTTCTGCATGGTTCCTCTAAGACTCTCTAATTTTCTTCATACTTCAAGTAATTAGCGGGCTCGCTCGCGTAACCGGTCCATAAAGATGCTCAATTTCACATCATACTGTAATCACTGATGCATACGTGACGTATATTAATAGTAGTAGATAACAAATTGTGTACGTCCACCTGCTTTATAGAAATTACTAAGGAATCGATCCTTTACGAAGTGGACCCTTATGGGGTAAACCAGTTGGATTTACACTTTTCAAGAAGTACCAAGACATTAATTGATCGACCACGGTAGACTTGAAACAGCCTAGACAAAACATTTTTATGCCGCATAAAGCAGGCGTCATCTCCATCTTGCTCCTATGGCAACCACAAGAGTGTGTTCTTCATCGAACCTACGATTGCGCAAGACACGCTTCACCCACCCCTATTCGTAAACGATAACTACAAATAGAAATACACAATCGATCCGCACCAACATTTTACACTCATATAACTGCTCTGCCCTTGGCTATGACGTGTGAAATACAGCACAGCAAAAGACACTGAATGCACTTGAACCTTTATTTGAAGAAACAGGAATATTAAACATGTACTGGAGGGCTGCCGCATTGGATACATTTATATAAACAAGACCCACTTCTATCTTTCGTATTTGTGTGTGCTTGTTGTCTATGTGTATTACACTCACCTTTGTGCGCATTGTGTGATGAAACCCGGTTTTTGCTGTAGCGTTCCTATGTACGTATTATGTCCTGTGTATATTTCCTCATCTGTATGCGTGTTCATCTTGGACCCCACCGCGGCCTCGTATATTACCGGTTACATGAGTGTAAAATGTTGGTGCGGATCAATTGTGTATTTCTATTTGTAGTTATCGTTTAAGAATAGGGGTGGGTGAAGCGTGTCTTGCGCAATCGTAGGTTCGATGAAGAACATACTCTTGTGGCTGCCATAGGAGCACTCATTGCCACTTTTTATCTAAATATAATATTTGAGTAGTTGATTATTTAAACTAATTATCTAATTAGATGGAATGAAAAAAAAATAATTTGAGTATCTCCAAGCGACGGCAAACAACATTACCTTGGTTCTGTGCAGCTACGTGGCAGTCGCACATTTTTAAACTCTAGCTAAAGTTAACTGGGACCACCCTGCACATTATATATATATATACACGC
Source organism: Dermacentor variabilis (assembly GCF_050947875.1). Classification (NCBI taxonomy): domain Eukaryota; kingdom Metazoa; phylum Arthropoda; class Arachnida; order Ixodida; family Ixodidae; genus Dermacentor; species Dermacentor variabilis. Next base: position 270,136,442 of record NC_134568.1, on the reverse strand, counting down.
GCATAATGAGTTCCGAACAAGCATATATATATATATATATATATATATATATATATATATATATATATATATATATATATATATATATATATATATATATATATATATATATATATATATATTTGGGGTTTTACGTGCCAAAACCCCTTTCTGATTATGAGGCACGCCGTAGTGGAGGACTCCGGAAATTTTGACCACCTGGGGTTCTTTAACGTGCACCTAAATCTAAGCACACGGGTGTTTTCGCATTTCGCCCCCATCGAAATGCGGCCGCCGTGGCCGGGATTCGATCCCGCGACCTCGTGCTCAGCAGCCCAACACCATAGCCACTGAGCAACCACGGCGGGTATATATATATATATATATATATATATATATATATATATATATATATATATATATATATATATATATATATATATATATATATATATATATATATATATATATATATATATATATACTTGTTCGAAACTCATTATGCGCGTATGCGTCGTGATTCAGCATAGTATGCACATGTTAATCCTCATCCTGTCTTTATCTTTTCTGTTTGTATATTTCAGTGTATCTTGGACTATTACTATGTCTAGGAATATTATCGCCGCCACATCGTCTAATTGTCCAGGTTTGTTATCCATAAAAAAGTCCTTACGCCAAAAGTTTTTGTAAGAGCATATGTGCCCACAATTCGTGGTGTTACACATATTATTAGCGAAGGTGGCTGACCAATGACAGTCCCAATTAGGCCCCAGAAGTTTCTTTCAACGGTTTGAAACTTGGGAGGTAGGCTAGAAAAATATTTCTGCCGATTTACGCATGCCTCCTTCTTGCATTTAGTGTTAGTTAATGCGGCGCACAAAAGTTAGATTTTGTTTTACTTTCGTAATATTAATAATAACCGCAGTATTTCCTTACAGGATGTACTTGATTCTGTCGGTGGAATCTGTGTTTGCTCAACTGAGTCGAACTGAGTTCTCACTTGTTAACTTCAATTCCACAGCAGCCATCACAATACGCAATCGATCTCCTTCGTCATTTTCTTTTCCCGATTTAAGATATCGAGTACCGTGGTGGCACAGATACTTTTGCTTTGCTTTCATTTATTTCTTTTTTTCCTGGCACTGCCCTACTGGATAAACGTTAAGAAGAGCAGAATAAAAGTACAAACCTCGGAAGGTGAAAATGCCGGCCAATTTTTTCAAGGAGTGGAACCCCGCAACAAAACGACATCACAACGAAGATAAAAACGTGCTTTTTTTTTTATAGAAGTGTGGCACCGGAGTCGTGTGGGACTTCAACGTATCCGCAGCGACGCACTCACTGTCTCTGCTGTGTCCCGCTTTCTTTTTCACAGAGACCTTTCCGAGACGAGCCTTACGAAACTGCCCACCCGTGGACTGGAGTCCCTTGAAGTGCTCGAGCTCCGTGACGCCCCAGCGCTGCGCGAGTTCCCCTCTGTCTACCACTTCCGGTTTATAAGGGTGGCTCACCTCACCTACCCTTACCACTGCTGTGCCTTCCAGTTCCCGGAAACCCACGACCCGGAGGAGCATAGCAGGCGGGTATACTATCCTCGTCTAAGAAAGACCGCTTCCGGTCATTCGGCTGAGCTAAGCCGAGTGTAAGAGACCTTGCCAATTTTCTGTTTCGCTACACCAAGAAACGTTTTCTGCCGCTGTTCGTGCAATGATGACATTGGTTACACGTACTCGTGTTCCTCCTTTCCCACAAGACCTCTAGTTTCCCCTTATTACGTGCTAAACTTTCTTGCGTATTTATTTAACTACTTAGCTATTGCAAGGACCAATGCATTCTTCTTTGCTAGTTCTTACTTTTATCTTTCACTTATGTAACTAAGTGAAGAAGAATAGCCGCCGCTAGCATACGGTGACTATGGCTCCGCCAGTTATCCTCATCTCAATAAAAAAAATGAAGAAAAAGCTGCATTTGTATAAGAAATGAGGAGGCCACTTTATCTGCGCGTGCTCGACTGCAGGCAAGACACTTAGATGGCAAATTTAGTGAGATGTCCATATATAAAAGCTGCTCTTTTGTCGTCGTCGTTCCTATTTTGACAGTGATTCGTGCGCAGGGGGCCTAAGGGCAGTTTGTGCTGAAACTTCCCATAGCGGCAATACCGCTGCAACACGCAGCGTAGCGAGTGCAGAGAGCAAAACGAGAAGGGCGTGCTGGACGCTAACTTTTGCATCGCACGACATGTGAGCTTTGCAAAAAAAGCGAGGTTAAGGGAAACCAAGAAGTTCAGTTTTTTTTTTTAATCACTATTACATGAAGCCAACGGACAATGAAACCAATGAAAGCGTAGGCTAAACTACTTGTTTTAATTGAAGTGTAGAAATTATAACATAAATGGAAATGAAAGTGCGCAAAAAGAACAACTTGCTTCAGGTGCGAGAAACTGTCACCTGCAGCAAGTTGTTTTTTTTTCATCTAGTTTCATTTCCCTTTACTTTTTGTCATTTCTACATATGAATCGAAACAAGTAATTCATACCCCACGCGCTTTTCTTGGTTTCACTGTCTGTTCGCTTCACGTGATCGAGTTCTGCAACTATACACAACTTCGCATGTTCTTTATGAATGGGTTCGGTCACGTTTGAACATGGGTCTACGACTAGTGCCGAGTTCTGCCAGTGGGCTGCACAAGGCTCGCTGCATGACGCTCAGACACGACAGTGTTAGAGCGTCCGGTATACCGGTAAACCTAAGCGAGCTCGGCTATAGCCCCTCCATGGATGGAGGTGCTTTAAGCTGGGTGTTTGGCCGGGAGTGTGTTCACGATTACGCTGCTGCAGAAAATTTACGCCAGCAGCAAAGTAGAATACACTTAGTTACTGCTAAATTAGCTCTGTGTTTGTCTGATTGAGCTCTGCGCCATCAGGTGGCTACGCCGTGCAGGATACTCACGTTTACGCCTCCGCTCACCTGGCAGAACTTCAAGTCCGCCTACATTTACGGCAGTACCGGACATGCTAAATCTCTCTATGAGATAGTATTACATAAAATCGCCGCTCTCATCCTTCGGATGTGTACCTTCCTTCGCATCCCAAGTGGCCGGTGTCAGCGACGATAGGGTAATAAATTAAACACAGTCGTAGCGCCCTTTGGGTCTGCGTAACCATGCGCCTTGCGTAACCAAATCGCCTTCATCGAGGGAAAGCCGCGCCACTGCGTCGGGTTGGGACACGGCCTGCCTATAAGCCGACATGGTTATTCAAGACAGGGCGTGCCCATTATCGGCTCTCTACTTGATGCAACGAGAGAGGAGACATTGAACACTTTCTGTAGTTGTGCCAAAGTTACTGCGATGAAAGGAACGCTTTCTTTCTTTAGAACTAAGAGAAGAAATGCAGTTTACGTGCGCGCCTGCACGTAAGCCTCTGTGTTTCCAGAAGGGTCCGTCATACCCCGCAATGATGCTTGACGCCTTCTCAGATTTCTGAGACACCGATCTGCTGGACACGTGTAGTAAATATCCCGATGACACTGCAAGCGAAGCTTAGACGGAGTACTTGTAGGCCTCGCTTGGCAGGCGAAACGAACCTGCTACAGTCCACTACCACCACGCCGTCTGTTCAGTGCAAAGTGGCAAAGTGCCCAAGAGGCGTTGGAACAACACTCCAGCGCGTGGCTGGCGCGATAGCTGCTACGCCGCCTTCCGATATCCACTAGCGTTATCAGCGATATATGCGCCACGAGATCCGTGCGCCGGATTTGACGGCAAATACAGTCCCACGCTCGGTGCAGGAAATACACTGTGCCAGTGGCGCGGTTCGGCTATAGCACAGAATGGGCATGGAGCCGGACGCGAAGCACCGCATGCGGAGGCTCCATCGAAACGGAGCCGTGGCGGCACGTGAGAAAAATGAGAATTGTCACATCGGTTTCTCTCAGCGCAGCGCGTACCGCACTTTGCATAGGAGCTCGATCCTGCTTGAGAGATATCAGAATATGCCGTTTGTTATGCGGGTGATGTTCGCCCGGTGTGTTGAAACGACAATATATAGATGCAGCCCCGTGACTCCAAGCACAATGCACACTTTCTGTTCAGAAGTGGAGGCCTTGGTAGCATCCCAGAAAGACGATCGCCTGCTGTTTCACTCAATAGTTACTATGCTACACACAACAAAATGCAAATGACAAACTACTGCCGTTGCGCGAGGCTTCTGTCCCTGGGTGGAAAAAAAGAAAGAAAGTTTTGTTTTGTTTTAGACAGCAATGGCTGAGGTCTACAACTGTTTTTCCGGCTGATCGCTGTTGATTTATGTTTGAAGATTCTCCGCATTTTATTCATCCGGCCACCGGACGCAGCCGCTTCCTTTTGGCCCATATTCAGCCTACGTTGACGTTTCTGTTTTCCCTCTTGCTCTTTCGCACCACAACTTATTTCTCTGTCATGTACATCAATAAATATCAATAAAGAAAACTGGAAGCTGTAAAATAAAATCGTAATAGGCATTGAGGTTGCGATAACCTGTAATAGATCCATAAGAGATAAAGCTTCCATGTATCTGCACCACTTTGTCAGGAAAAAAAAAACATTGCAATAATATCTGTACCGAAGTTCATTGGGTTTTATACCCCAACACAACACAGCACCAAAGTTTTCTCAGAAGGCTGGGAAGGAGACCGCTGGTGCAGAAAAATTAACTCTGGTACAGGAATCGAAGTCGGGAGCATTGCATTAAGGGGGAGATCGCTACATCAACTTGGGCGAATAGGAACGTAACAGCAGAAAGCATAAGGGAGATTATTGGAAGGTGAGCCAAAGCACAGCGCGAAATTTGCGAATAAACGCCTTGTATAACGTTGACCCAACTACAAAAAAAAAATTACACAGAATGGTTATTCTACACTGTGACAGTGAACAAGAAAGTACGCAAAACCAACGTAAAGTAGAAATAACAGAAATTAATCAAAATATCCTAAACGTCCTGCATTGCATCTATCCCAGAAATACAAAGCGAAGCTCTTATTCAGTTTTTCAGTTTTATTCAGCATTCAGTTTTCAGTCCTTATGCACAGAATATAACTTACCATCTCAGTAAGATCCCTACGAACGCTTAGGGCCTAGTGCTTATACATGGCAAGTACTGAATGCTTACTATACCGCCTGGCGTTGTGTTGTTGAAAGAAGTAGCTCAGACCAAACGTTCCCAATCCTTTTCGATGTTTTTTTTTTTCAGCAAAATGACTCTAGCAGTCGTCATTTTCAATTCACTAAAAAAGGCATATGATGACGCATCTTGACTAAGTATGCAATCAAACAGTTTACTCCTACAAGGAATAGGCGGCGCTAACAGCAGAGGCGTCGCATTTTGCCCCGCAGTCAACTGAGAAAATCGCTTTCCTTGCTTACACAAAGAAGGTAGCCGCCATCACATCATTCATATTTCTAAATGAGTAGTCAGGGACGACAAATAAAGACATATATTGAGAAGGATCGACATTTGGGCGAGTTGGTACTGGTTGAACATCTTGAAGGGGCAGCGCAAGACGACGAAGACAGAAGGCAGGAACCTGTGCCCTCTGTGTTCCTGCCTTCTCTCTTCGTCGTCTTGCGCTGCCCCTTCAAGATGTGCATGTTTGGAATTGAACTTCGGGGTTTCACGTACCAAAACTGCCAAAACCACGATTTGATTATGAGGCATGCCGTACAGGGGGGCTCCGGATTATTCTTGACCACCTGGGGTTCTTTAACGCGCCGCTAGTGCACGGTGCGCGGGCGTTTTTGCATTTCGCCTCCATCGAAATGCGGCCGCCGCGACCGGTGTGTAATTCCGCGACCTCGTGCTCAGCAGCGCCACACTATAGCCGCTAAGCCACCGCGGCGGGTTAAAGGGATGTTTTGATTGACGGTGTTACTGTTGCAACGGTTCATATGAAATCGCGCGCGCATTTTCGCACCTTTTCGGTTGTCTTCAACCTCACCCACAGGATATTTTTTTCTTTCTCCGGAACAATTTCACTAACCTTAATTACCTTTAATTCAGTAGAACAAGACGTCAACGACATTTGTTGGTTTTTTGTGTAAAAAATTGCTTTAGTTCTTCGGGGACAGCTGCTGCCTATAACAGAAGCGTCGCGCTTTGCGCCAGCCTTACACAGCTGTATCTTGGTCACAGATCACTTGAAACTGGACAGCTCAGATGTAAAATGAGTTCTCTGGAAATCCGCAAGCTGGAGGTACGCATTAACGAAAGGGCTAGTTGGCATCCACCACACTGTAGCATAATGCTACTTTATCGACTTCGTGCAATATTAGTAGAATATTAATCTATATTTGCTAGTCACCTATACACCGAACTAGTCTCACCCCCTCGTTAGATTAGTTAGCTTTAGGTGCGTAAATCACAAATAATATTAGTTGAGGTCATGTTCTGAAAGCCAAAAGTGAAGAACAAAAAGGAAAACATAAGTAATGCTGCGTGGGTTGTTTTCATACAGTCACGCGACATTCCAAATAGTATAAACGTGATAAGCGTTAAGGGCCCCGTGTAGCAGAAAATGTGGCGTCGGCATCCGGCGTCCTGCGTCATTCATATAATTCATCAATAATCATTCCTATCCACGCAACCACGCATACCCAAACACGCAGGCCTTGCATGTAGCGCAAAGAAGTTGTTGAACTAATTGAATTGCTCAAAGTAAAATGCATCAGAAGAATCGTAATGTTCGATTTACAACCTACAGACATGATGGCATCAGACTGTAATGTGAATATACGAGAAAACATAATTTTGTTACGCGGAAACTCAAACACAAACTCCTTTTAACGCGATAGCGTTTCCCAGCTGCCGTTTGAAGTCTGTCTTAGTATAGGAGCGGCGCGGCCGCCTTGGTTCCTTGGACACCATCAAAAAAAAATAATAACCACAAAGCTCGCCTTCATTCATAACGTTCGCCGCCAGTGCTTTGTGGCAAAAATTACGGTTACATAAGTTGTAGTTGCCGGAAAGCGTGAGAAGCACTCAGGGATGTTTGAATGCTATCGCGTTCCACTCTTAAAGGCGAAGCACAAGCGTCCTCCAAAGTTTTGGGTCTGTCTACCGTTAAGTACTTTTTTGATGTACAATGAACAAAGCTCCACGTACCAAGTGAGCCAGCATTTAGAGAGCTCCTTCGGTATTCATGGGTTCATGAGCTGGGCCATTTTTTTCTCAGCGCTAAGCTTTCCACGAGGACGCGCATTTTAAGCATTCGTCGTCTTCCAATGCCGTGGCTAATTTTTGTGCATTTGTGTTGTTGTTTTTTTTTTCTTGCGCACTGCGACTTTTAACAATGAAAGACAGGATATGCTCATAAAGTTACCGCAGCTGCCTTATAGAGACAACGTCGGAGCGAATTTTAGAGCCAATTTCTCGCCCACGGGTTATCACCCAGCATGAACGACCGACGTAACTCGGCACGACGCTACTAAGAAAACAGAATTAGAGAGAGAAAAGAAAACATTGGGAACGCAGAGCCACTATATTTAGACATGAGGTAATCGAGATTCTAGCACTCTCCGATTGTGCAGGTTTTTCTTAACGGAACGCGTCTCTCGCCCTGCGTACGCCGCGGAGCATCTCAGCAGTCTTGCGTATTGCCCCACCATCGCACTTGAATATCTAACTGATGCCCGCTAGTCTTTCTTTTTCCCTCTACTAAGCTGACAAGGACTGGCGTCGTTATCAAATAAACGGCCTATCGATCATATTGACGCTGCGTGAACCGGTGGGAATGCAGAACGACTGAGTGGAAAACACCTACCTGCCCTATTTAGAGGAGACTGTACAAACAGCATATAGTCGTCGCATAACTCCTCTAATGAGACAAGAAATAAGGTGGGGGGGGGGGATCCTCACGGACTCCGTCACTTGGTTGCCAGGCCGTGCTCTGGTGGCGCTTTTCGACACGCTGTCGGGCCCCGTGCCAAGCAAATCCTGCCTCCCACACACGCCCTCCTTTCCTCCGGAAAACGCAGACAAAGCCAACGCTCTGGGCATACACTGCGCATTACTGGAAGCGGTCCATTTATTTAGCCTTGTAGCAGAATAGCACTGGCTGAAGTGCTATGCGACGGAAATAGACGACAAATAAGCAGCCATAACTGGAAATTGTTCTTAGGAACAGGGATCAAGACGTGCTGTTGGACGAATGAGTGCTTGCTAAACAACATACGGAAAGGCGCTGAAGACAATAGGACCAATCACCTTCTCTCTGTTCTGTCTTTCGAGATGCCTTATTGGGAGAGGCAGCAGCGGATATTAAAATTAATGCAAAACTTACGATTACTTTCAAACTATGCGAATAGCCGGAATACGTCGTGCGAGGCGTATCCTGCAGTCGGGCTTCTGTCTCGCGCGTCACTCTGGACACACTGCACCACCTGGCGGCATGCCCGTGAAGTTCACGCATGGCCTCCGAAATGTGTGGCGTGCCAGTGGGTGCGAACTTTGAGAATAGAGAGTTTTAGCAGTGCCGTATTACGGTACGGTAAGTGCTGTATACGGTACGGTATTACCGTTCCGTACTAACTTACCGCGATGACCGAAGACATTTTAGCTGCGTGGGCCGCTCGATGCGTACGGTAATGCGATAATGATGATAGCGGCTAACATTGGGGCTTTGCAGAATACAATAACTATGCGCTGAGCGCGAAATACTCATTTTGACGAATACTAGAAAGCTTTAGCTTGTCCATACACGCATTAGTCTTTACAGAAGTGCCCGGCTACGGCAAACTTAGACGCCAGTCACAAGGCCGGTAGCGACATCTTGTGACACTTCGTCCTGCAACACGCGAAACCTTTTGTTACATAGGTGTTCTTATCTAATCAATACATAGAAAAGGGTTTGTTTCTTGTAAATTGCACCGCGGCTGACACTTTACACCAGCAGATAAGTACAATATAGTTAGTTACTGCAATAAAAACTCTGCGTCCCCTTTAAGTAAACTCTGCATCACTAAATGGCGCCACCTACCTGGTTTTTTTTATTTGACTGTTTACTTGTTGTCACTTCGTCGCTCCGCATAAGGTGATTTAATGTAACCTCTTGCCTTGGTAGTATCATGGTAAAAAAAGCACGCGAAACGTAGACTCTGTGGCCGACACCAGCTTCTGACTGTTTTGGCTTGGTGCAGCTCGGTTCGCGACACACGGTGCCAGCCGAGCCTTACCGAATCCTTACCGTCTAGTATGCCGTACGGAAAGTCATTCCGTACGGTAAAGTTCGCGCATGCGCAGTCCTCGACCGGTACGGTATTACGCACTTACCGTACCGTATGCCGTACTTTCCGTAGCACCGCTAAAAGACCCTAATGAGTCACACCCTGTCCGCGAGTATTTGTGGCACAGTGCCCTGAAGCGTCGGGATGCTGTGATCGAGAAAACCTTGTAACGCGGGTTCAATTCCACCCAGCAGCGGGTACATTTTTGCGCAGGTTGTTGTCATTGCTGAGCGCCGTGGACGAGGTTAAGCCCACGTTTTTAGATTTGACTACGTTCGATATCGGCCCACATATTTGTATTGCACTATCTTCGGGATCGGCACATATTTTCAGTTGCATAACTAGATAACTGGAAAGAAAACTGGTCTGCACGGAGCAGACTGTAGGAGAGAGCCCCGGGCTTATGTTACAGAGTCGGAACCCATATTTAATGGGGCTAGATATCCCTCGCTTCACCCCTAATGGCCAGAAGTGACGGGCAAGCAGAACAGTGTAAGATTTTTGTACACACTGGTTAAACCTCTAGATATCACTGGCATATGCAGAACAAGAACAGTGTAACTAGAACTACACTGCAGTTTCTCATTACTTGAAGTTCCAGTGTGGACAAGAAAAGTCGCTCGTTCCCTGCCGTTTGTTTCTTCTGCTCGTTATTCTTCGGGAAGTGTGTCGTGGGCTTTAAAACTGAGCGGCGGATGAGCCTCTCTTGTTTTCGGCGTTCAGGTTCCAGAAGCACTGCAACTCGGACGACAAGGCGTCGATGAACCGGCACCAGAACCGGCCACCTGCGGTCGGCGAGGAGCACGACTTCCAACTACTTGAGCGCTTCTTTGTGGTCCAGCTGAGCACCACGCAGACCACAACGCCGCCGAGCAGACGGTTCGTTCGCCATGTGTTCAGCGAATTCGGCACCATACATGGTAAGTACAGCATCGCCTTAAGGCCTACTTCACAGCACTATTGAAAGGAGAACTGGGCTAATAATGGGGCGAAAATTATCTTGTTCCGATTAGACACCTTCAATGAGGAAAGCAGGTTACAGGGGCTTCATACTCTTTAGTTCATACTTTTTTTTAATTTAGCAAGGATTCGGCAGTAAAATGAAATCACGAAAAAATTGTGTGTGTGTGTGTTTACATTGCGTGGGACACATGGAGCCGCCCTTCAGAAAGCTACGTTAGTGCTTATGTACTACCTTGGTTACCAGCCGTGTTGTTTGTGGCATATTTGTTACAGACTCGAATAGGAAGTGTTTTGTTTAATGCTTGATTATGTTCGGCTATTAGATTCGTAGGTATCACTTAAGTGCAGGCACCAAATATCTGTCTACAAGCCATCGTTCCGTCTACTACAGTAAACAGCGCACGCTGAGTATTCGTATGCAGTGAGAGAGAGAGAGAGAAGGTAAGAAGGAAAGGCAGGGAGGTTAACCAGACTGAGTCCAGTACTCGAAACGCAGCCGAGATTTCATGCGATGGCAGATGGGTACGTGAGCCTCATAAAAATTTTTGAAATAAAATTGTAGGGTTTTTACGCGCTAAAACCGCGCTCTCATTATGAGGCGCGCAAGACGTGGGGAGCTGCGGATTAATTTTGACCACCATGGGGTTCTTTAACGAGCACACAATCCATGGTACACGGGTGTTATTGCATTTTGCCTCCATCGGTATTTGCCTCCAGCGGCTGGGATTTGATTCCGCGACCTCGTGCTTAGCAGGACAACGCCAAAATCACTGGGCTACCGTGGTAGATCGCAAGCGTCATAAGCGCTTTCTCTAATGTGCAAGATCTCGAGAAAGCGTTAAGGGGAGAGGAAATGTACTGTCCTTGCTGCGTCAAAACACTGGAAAGCCAAAAAGCGATTCCTTTCAGTGCACGGGAAGGAGCTTGGGAGGCAGAGATACTTAAACCAAAGGAAATACAGTCAGCGGGCTACTGTATAACAAGAAGAAAGTAAATCAGAAATACGAATGAATAGCGCGGCGTCGGCATCTCTCATCGTCTTGCGTCGTGAGCGAAATCACCTGTCGGCCGCTCTGAGACACCACTCCACTCTGATTAAAATCTGCTGCTGATGCTTCACGTAATCATCCCTCAAAAAGCTTTAACTGCGTCGCTCTTGTGCCTCTAAGGAGCGTCTCGGTGTTGTGCACAATTCCATTCTTATGGGAAGCATATTTTGCTGCGAAGTTGGCCTCACACCTAGCGTGTTTTGTATTTTTGGGGAAATAGATCTTGCGGCTTCCTCTTTAGCACAACTAAAGTATTGCTTTGTTCTAATGACGACGATATTCTCAGCGAGGTACCACCACTTTTCCGTACTGAGTATGTTCCTATAGCCCCTTTCGTGGGCCCATCCTGGAGATAGTGAAAACCAAAAATGTAGGCCCATATGTGCTAGTAGATATGTGACCTTGGGACCACTGGTCGCCGTGATGTTCCGGACCTCTATATATATATATATATATATATATGTGTGTGTGTGTGTGTGTGTGTGTGTGTGTGTGTGTGTGTGTGTGTGTGTGTGTGTGTGTGTGTGTGTGTGTGTGTGTGTGTGTGTGTGTGTGTGTGTGTGTGTGTGTGTGTGTGTGTGTGTGTGTGTGTGTGTGTGTGTGTGTGTGTGTGTGTGTGTGTGTGTGTGTGTGTGTGTGTGTGTGTGTGTGTGTGTGTGTGTGTGTGTGTGTGTGTGTGTGTGTGTGTGTGTGTGCGTGCGTGCGTGTGTGTGTGTGTGTGTGTGTGTGTGTGTGTGTGTGTGTGTGTGTGTGTGTGTGTGTGTGTGTGTGTGTGTGTGTGTGTGTGTGTGTGTGTGTGTGTGTGTGTGTGTGTGTGTGTGTGTGTGTGTGTGTGTGTGTGTGTGTGTGTGTGTGTGTGTGTGTGTGTGTGTGTGGAAGTAAGGGAAATTCTTCAGGCTACCTTTCAAACGTGAGCAACTTGAGCGATAGAGAAGAGGTATTTAGTTTCTACAGTTTCGACCGGTGGGCTGCTTTTCATCGGGGTTTACAAAAAAGCGACACTTCGGCACCGACAGTGAAGACAGCAGACAGCGTGCCTGGCCGTTCCTAGGGGAAAAAGTGGCCGGCATACTTCAAACTGAAAAGGAACAAACAGAAAAGGAACAGAGGTGACAGCGATTCACTCCTTTTAGGCGCTTTGACAGATTTACGGAAGCCTTATCGGCAACGATGCAGGGCAAGAGGAAGGCAGAGTCCCGTGTTTATTGGGAAAGGAGGGTGTGGGAGAGGGAAAAATAAGCCGGAGAAGAGGGAGAGGGCAGGAGAGTAGCGGTAGCTATGATCTCTTTGACACGAGGCAGGAAAGGAGAAAACGGTCGCTGCGCAGCACTAGTGCACGGGCCGCCGTTGTAGCGGGAAAGAGGGCGATTGCGAGGCACAATGATACGGATCCCGAAAGAGAGACAGAAAGGCAGCAACTTGTGGCAAGTTATATATATATATATATATATATATATATATATATATATATATATATATATATATATATATATATATATATATACGAGGGTTGTAAAGTGAGGGAGTCCTCCTTGGGCTTACACTTTCAGAAGCGAAGCCGAGTTACGGAGCCTCCATGTAAGTGCTGTTTTCAAACGCTTACAGAACAACTGACACCGCGTCTGCTCGCGCGCATTCCTAGCAGTGGCGCAATAAGTCCCTCAGAATGACCCTGTGAGAGGTAGGGCGAAGGAAACTTTATTTATTTGCTTTTCCGCTCGCCTCCTGAAGCGCATGCGGAAGAAACAGCTAGCGGTGACCAGCGTCTTAATTTTCGAGTGGACAGCATGTATCCGCGCTCCCTTTTCTCACTGCATATCCCGGAGGCACGTCAGCCGCCCCGGTCAAAACTTATGGATGAAAAAAAGATTCTCTCTGCTCGCGTGCACGGATATGTTAGAAACCAGATTGCAAGAGGACGACGTTCACGCATTCAAAGGTGTAACAAGGCAGTCGAAAGTGCCTGGTGAAAGGCAAACTCAGAAGACTTTTCACATGAGCGGGGTAGTTGTTGAACCACATGCGAAAATGAGTCTCTGTTCATCCGATGTATTCATGCTTACACACCTCGCATTAAATTTTTCACGCGATGTTACTGGAATCACAATCAAGATTTTCGTTAATCTTATATGCAATGACCGAATTCGACGCTTCGGTTGTGTCTGTTGTTATGTGAAGACAAACCTTGTAGCGAGGTTTTCCACACGGTTGACAACCGTTGGGCATGTTGGGCTTCTGTGTCCGCGCCCTGACCAACAAACCCCTAAAATTTTTGGTTCTTCGATATACTACATGAGGCGGTCACCGGAAGATAGTATCGAGTCAGCTGCTCTGTTTGATTATGTTGAAATGGCGGCCGAAAATGGCGTTGACTCGTGGAGGACCGGTAGTGTATATGATCAGACTGGGTATTGATTTTTTTCGCAATTTCTCCTATTATATGCGCACGGTCTAAGCTGCAGGCGCACTCAATTGCGTTGTCTACTACTTTTGGAGAATATTTTTAACGTACAAGAGCGGAATCCAGGTCCTCCTCGTGTCTCTCAAATTTTGCACATTCTAAACATAGTTTTCTGTTTCTGTGAGCTCGGAAGTAGGAGATGCTTGTTTCGTGGTGGTGGGGATGGCTACTATAGAGGTGCAGGTGTTGCTAACGATCTGTCGGCATTTTTGTACAGGGACGTGGAAATGCGACCTCCACTATGACGAAGTGAGGTCAAGAAAGTGGATACTATTTTGGGAGAAATTGTACGGGAAGCAAATTGACGGGTGCGAATAATTGAAGTTCGAAACGAAGTGAAAGATATTTTGTTCACTGCGGGCTCACACAAAGAATATATTATCCAGGAATCACTTGTAGAACATTGGTTCTATGGCCTAATTTCCGAGGAAGGGAATTTCTAACGACGCCATAAAGATATTAGTATAGCTTCACGCTACCCTCGTTTCCATGGTGGTTCCGGTGATTTGCAGATAATGTTTGTTGCCGAACTCCAAGTGATTATATTTAATAAATAAATTTAGAGCAGTTTCAATTGTATCTGTTCCTAAATGGCTAGGTTGGCTGGAGTCAGCGTAGGCTGAAACTGCGGAAGCTATACCCTCGGTTTGGAGTATGTTTGTGTACAAACATGCGACATCCGCAGTGACCAAGTAACTATTCGCCGGTATCGTCAGGTTTGATACTTACCGAGGGAAGTGATCTGTGTCTTTAATGTACGAGAGAAATGAAGATGGAATGTCCGTAATGAGAATAACCCTAAAGCTGGATATTTTCTCAGTCGCAAGTCCATTGCTGGAAACTATAGGCCGGTCGGGATTGTTTATATTGTGCAGTTTTGATAGCAAGAAGAAGCGGCCGGGCGCGGAGTTTCTCGGTACCAAGGCTATGAATGTCGAATCGGTTATCTTCCCTGCCTTGAGCAGAGTGGCGAGAACGTCCTTTATCTCCTTTTAAAATATCTCTGTAGGAGTGCTCGGGAGTTCTGTATCTAAATTAGAGTTGCAACTTGATGGAAACCTTAGGCTAACAGTTCCTAGTGAAGCACCTTTATCTTCCCAGTGCCCAAACCGGTTAATTAAACCCGATCGCGAGAAGCCTGATAACTGAGTAGATAATTTTTTGCACATGTTATTTCATTTACTTACTTGCTTTACCGCTTGTTATGGTGCTGTATATCTGTCCACAGCGCAATCATGGCCTTCGCGTCACATTTAAGGTTCTGTTCTTTCCAGAGGCTCCGAAACAGCGAGTGCAGAACACTTCGTCCAGCCCATGGAACATCTTCCACTCTCGAGGCATGGAGGGAACCTTCCACCCTGAAGTGCGGCTGCAAGAAGAGCAATGGGTATTCTTTCCGAAACCCATCTTGCATGCACGACATGCGTTTTTCTTCTCCTAATGGGCACAATGGAATCGCCATAAAGAAAAAGAAGAAAAATAGCTCGCAAAGAATGGAAACCGATTTGGTCACCTATTCAGTAAAACGACCACCCAAGAGAAAAATTATTTGAGCTGTATTAGCAAGCACCCTTGTACAATACCAAAATTCCATTCTTAATTACCACTGCAAGAAATTTAATAAGCCACAACATGCTCAAAACATGATACACTGGTGGCGCCGCCGCGTTGATGTTTCCGCACCAGCTCACCGTCACGTCAAAAATTTTGTCGTGTCTTCTCGGGGCCTAGTTGAATATTTATCAGTAAATATATATTACGCACATTGGGTTTCGATAACTAAGGTTACGCACCAAGTTTCGACAACTTTTATGAGCCACTACAGGTCCTAATACAAGCAATTCATTTAAAATTCGTGGGGTTAGTGACGTCCCGGCACTGGGGTTTCAGCGCGAATTTAAAAAAATGCTTAGTTTTCTCGTGTAATAATTAAACTCTTACCGCAAAATCAAGTTTTCCTATCATTCCGTCTACTGTATAGCACACAGATGTCTGTGAAAGATAATACATAACAATATCACATAGCTTGGTGACTTCGAGAGCGCTTAACAATCGACCGAGCTCAGCTTTCCTGGCTCCGTAGAATGACACGGAAATTCGCAAATTTATGTTATTTTCGTTTTAAGGATAACTCTGAGAAAATGCAATGAGAACATACTTTAAACCTTTTTTTTTCTTGGGCTAAGAAGATAATGGCACTGGCATTAGTCTAAGTATTAAATAAATGTTTTTTTAGAGTAAGAAACGCCTCATTTTGCCTGGGGGTTGGGGGAAAATGAAACAGGTCGGAGGAGCAAAATGAGACCATCACAAAAATTAACACCATTCAGTACTCGCAATTGAGGCACTTGTAGCAGGTCCCCTGAGCCATCGAGCAAGCTTCGTGGGCTCACTCGCAGCGACCTCTGCATTCAATGCTCACAGAGCCTGGTGCTTTCTTTGCTGCGCCACTTTTCGCGAACCGAACGATGCCAGTTAGTTCTTTTGCGGGCGAGTCACGTCACTGGCAGAACACATGCTTGCATGCTGAGTGTATACTTTCTCCCTTCGCTTCCTCCAAGCTTTCTCTGCTATTTCTACATTTTGGGAAACGGTGCGAGCCTTCTAGCAGCATTTGCCAACAACCTGGCGTTGCGGGTAGATGAGGTAAGACTTTGGCTCAGCTCTGGATTCTCTCCTTTAGCTTTCATTGTCCTTGGCACTGAAGAAACGTAATGGAAGGTTCTATGGCTTTTAATACGCTCGTTTTTCTTCAACGGGCTTTCGCGAATGCCTCTGTAGAATAGTTTTCGGCACACCGAAAGCATTTTTGCAGAGGCTGCAGTTCCTTATTGCATGTAATTGCCGGCCAATGCAGCAGTGACTGTCTCTCTCTTGTACGCCCGCACCGTCCGACACAAGAGCACGGAACTTGTTTAGAGCGGTAACAAAGAATGCGCCCAATAAAAAAAAATTATTTTAAGGCTGCTCCGAGCGTGTTTTCTTTGCATTAGAGTATTCATCAAATTATTTTGCGATTGTAAAGACTCAGGCGTACCACGCTGAAATTTCTTATAAGCCCAGCTAGTGAGGGGAAGTAATACAATAAAAGCGGCAAGGCGATCCAATCTCTCATTGAATTCGACCAATGTCTTCCGAGGCGAGTCGGGGGTGAGAATTGGGCTGAGTCACTGCGCACGTCACTCTATCGCGTACTGCCTCGCGTGAGGGGATTAAGTAGGAGGAGCTTTCATGAATGCGGTTAATGGGCGGAAGGTTGCAACAAGCTGCGGACCTTGTATACTCTAGCATACTTCACGTCAATGTCATGACTATATATATATATATATATATATATATATATATATATATATATATATATATATTTCCACGTTTGCTTCGCCTATAACCATCACACCAAAAGACGATGGGGCCTTCGTATTGATCGCAGAATTAGAAACCGCCAGAGAGAGGTAATACGATTTCCAATGCCGAACATTTATGCTATTAGCGACGAAATCGATGGCGGACACTAGTTTTCACGGATCGATCTCTGCAAGGGCTTTTAGCAGAATCCATTGACCGAGGAAACCAAAAAGTGCACATCATTTGTTACGCCCCAACACAGTTGGAAAAGACCATGAATGACATCCGGAAGCCGTACTTGGCCAGCTCTTACAACGTTTATATAGACGACATTATCGTTTTTTCCAAGGCAAAATAAGAGCACGAAAATCGTATTTCCCACGTCCTCTGAGCTCTTCGCCTCACTAAACTCAAAGTATAAATTTTAAGAAAAGCGAGTCCTTTCAATAGAAAGTACTTTCTCTCAGCAGGGTCTTCGACGGCTGCACTAAAAGGCACAAAGCAAGAATGCATTAAAACAATTTCCAATTGAAGAAGCCTTAAAACGTACTTTTCCTCGGTGTTTTGGGAGCCTTTCTGGGCAATTTAGAGACATTATAAGAGACTGTACAATCGATACGAAATGTCTCACACGAATGATGCAGAAAGACGTGTCATGTGAGTGGAACGATGAGTGTGAAAGCGCCTATTGGGAACTGGTAATGCCAGTATCATCACATCATATTCAGCGCATTCCGGACTTCTTTACCGTTTGTGTTTAATACTGATGCATCGCATTATGTAACAGTGCTTTATCAGAAGCCATCACAATGCCTCGACAACACGATGTGCCATGTGAGGGGATATTACACCTACACAATGAAGCTTGCAGAAGTTAATGACAACATGGCAGAAAAAGAAGCAATGGCTGTCTTAAAGATGTACAGTATTTCCGACCTGGGGGGGGGGGGGGGGGGGACCTACAAACAGCGAATTTCACACTTTTAATTGACCATCAAATATTGACACATCTTGATATGGTACAACCCTAAAATTGGCTAGCTACCCTTATTGATTCAATTTCGTCTTTAGCGCTGCCCTGGTCCGCTGCTTACCGATGCAGACGCATTGTCTTGGTTACTTGTCCATGAAACAAGCGAACATCCACAACAAAACCATAACACTAAACTATGGAATTGCACAGAGTAAATTAAATACATTGATGGAAAGTGCCACGTAGTACCGACAATTTTTTCGAAAAATCCTTCATCTTTACCATGATACTCTAGTCTGGTGGACATAATCAATTTCAGTGCTGATACAAGAAGCTGCTGAAGCAATTTACATGGTCAGGTATGAAAAGAGGTATCAGGAACTTTTTATGCACTTTGCTTTGGACTGAACTATTTGAGCATGAATGAATACTACTCCTGCCTGTCACTAAAGGTCACGTTCCGACTCTGTATTACGCATGATTTGTGTAGATTGGCAACTTTATGTCAATAATGATGAGTGGTAGGATACGGGATGTCGCTGGAGCTAATGTTCGACAAGGGGACTACCCGCCATGAAGGCGTAGTGCTATGGCATTGCGCTACTAAGCCCGAGGGCGCGGGATCGTATCCCGGCCGCGGAGGCCGCGTTTCTATGGAGGTGAAATGCAAAAACACCCGTTTATGGTGCATTGGGTGCACGTTAAAGAACCTCACGTGGTCAAAATTATTCCGGAGTTCCTCTCTACGGCGTACCTCATAATCAAATCGTGCTTTTGGCACGTAAAACCCTAGAATTCAATCCGCTTAGCAAGGGGGCTAGTCTTCGTCAGGGGAGCAACTACTTTCCTTTATGCCAAGTTCTTTGTATGGCTGCAGAGCGTGTGAAGTCTGTTTCCGTCCAAGCGATTGGGAAAGATCTTTATTATTTGGATTTTTTCTATTTATATTGTTTGCTCGTCTGGTGCTTTTTCAGTGTGTATGTTTGGCTACAATTATGGCATAGCGGGTTTGCCAGTAGCCAAGCTTTCCATACTGTCACAGTGATCAAACATCAACCAACTACGTACTACGGACGTGCCACGTATGTAAGGTGAGCAAAATGCAGTTCACACGGACGATAGACATCCTGATAATCTCGCAACGCTCGTGAGATCCCTTCGAAGTCATTCACTTGGATATTGCGGAGCTAAATGAAAGGGTGCGAAGGTGTCAGGAAAACTCGAGCTTTCCTTCTTTCCGTAGACTAATGCACGAGAATGACCATGGCCAAGGCAGGACAGGAAGACACCAACTGTGTCATCAGTCTTCCTCAAGTCGAATGATTTAGGCACACAGAGACTATAGCGTGCGACACTGGACCCGATTTCCGAAGTGGATTTCACGAAGCGCTAGAGAAGTGGACACGAGATCCCGACATGACTATCACATTTTTCTCGATCTATCATCCTGCAAAATGGCATTGCGGAGCGGGCCCCCC